>NC_056747.1:1263576656-1263731656 GCF_019279795.1 Protopterus annectens | reverse complement strand
ATTTTTAAATTTATTTTGTTGACAAGTTTGTCTTCTTTATTTTATTATTTATTTATGGATTTATATTTTTAAATTCTTAAAACTTCAGGCTCCGATAGCCTCTTTTCTTATTTTTTCCCATTTTTCTCTGTATTTTTGCCCTCTCTGTTTCTTCAGGGTGCAGACCCAGGCCTGTTTTCCTTGCTAGGCATGGTGCTGACACCTGTCTTCAAGCCTGCATTTCCTGCAGTCATATCACCTGGACTACATGAAAAGATACATGGAGGAACTCTCAGATTATGTAGCCCAGGCGGGTATGACCCTAGCCCTGAACAGCATCCTGCCATCACCCAGAATGATACCACAGTACAAGCAGAAAATTATTGATTTCAACAAGTGGCTAAGTTTCTGGTGTCATTCTAAGGGGATCCAGTCTGTTTGCCTGGGATGACGTGATTGACAGACCTTGATGCTTTGCCAGAGTTGGCTTGCATCTGTCACCTCTGGGCTTCCGGATACCAGCCATGGCTCTTGCCACCTCTTTAGTGCCTTTTTTAGGCGGTGTTCCAAAGACCAAATTACCACCGTAACAGCTACAAATAAATGCAATCTGAGGGTCATGTTGCTCAACGCTAGAAGTCTAAATCTCAAAATGCGCTTGCTCGAGGCACTCCTTAAAATGGAGAACATTGACATTTGTGCTGTAACAGAGACCTAGTTCATGACAGCAGAAAGCACCCCTGCACTACCAGGCTATAACTCATTCCACACCTTTTGGCCCCAGAACTTAGACCGAAGCTCCAAAGGTGGTGGTGTCTCCATATTCATAAAGGATGCACACATCTCCAGACTGGTAGCCTAACATAACACATCAGAGATGCTTCAGGTGCAGCTAATATTGGGTAAGACAGCGATTCAGGTCGTAGCCTGTTATAGGTCCCCAACCATGTCCCAAGACTCGCACAACACACCCTGGAGAATATTAGGGTCCAACCTAACACTCTCTTACTAAGCGACTTCAACTACCTCTCCATTAACTAGGTAAACTACTCATGTACCAATACACTTGCCCAACATTTCCTGGAGGGAGTTAATTAATTCCACTGCACTGGACCAGCTCGTTCTTAACCCCACTAGAGGTAGCAACATCCCTGACCTGGTCATTACTAACATGGGCGGCCATTGCTCTACACCAATAGTCAGCTTCAGCTCCAGCTCCTCCCTGGTTAGATTTAACCACAAACTAATCACCTTGGATATCCACATCCCTCCCACCCCCCACCCCCAGCAAAGGTAACCACCATGAAAAACTTCTCCAAAGCTAACTTTGGGATCCTAAAAACAGAGGTGGCTAACTTCACGGCACCCATGCAAATGGAGAATAGTTGCGTGACTGCAGAATCATACCCCAGTGCACTGTATGAACACAAACACAAATGCATGGATCTCAGCATACCCAATAGAACCAAGACACTCTCCTCCAAAAAAGGAAGCCAATCTGGTGGTCCCCTGCCATACACAAACTCTACAACAGAAGGAATAAACTGATGCAGAATAAGGTGAAGTCCCAAGACTGGAAAAACTCCCTTGTCTGCCTCAACAAAAAGTTGAGATCCCTCATCAAATCCTCTAAAGCTAACGATGAAAACAGAATTGCAGAAAATGGTAAAGACAACAACAAGGCCTTCTATAGTTATGTAAAGAATCTCCATGACATTACCCAGATTTGCTCTGAGCTACTGCACAATGGTACCTCCTGTACCGAGCCAACAGATATTGCCAGTATACTGGCCGACAGATTCAGTGCCAACTTTACCCCCCCCCCCCCAAAGGACCAATAACAATACCAGTAGATTGTCAGGCACCCAATATTACTGCTGCACAGGTTAAAACAGCACTGTCCAAGGCCAAGAATACAGCTTCTATGGGACCTGACAATATCCCTGGTTGTGTTCTACATGAACTACAGAGTGAACTGGTACCTCACCTGTGTGCTCTGTTCAGTCACAGCCTCACCTCAGGCTTTGTCCCTGCCGAATGGCGCACTGCTACAATTATGCCTCTCCACAAAGGAGGAGTGACTACAGACGCAGGAAACCATCACCCCATTAGCCTGACGAGTCTGATATGCAAAGCTGTGGAACGCATCATCATGGACCTAATAAGCAAGGATATAGGGAATTTCCAAACTCTGAATCCCACACAGTTTGGCTTTGTGAAGGGTAGATCATGCCTGCTTAACTTGGTGGATGTCTTTGAGTCAGTCACCAGAGCTGTGGATGAAGGCAAGGTGGTTCATGCAGCCTACCTTGATCTAGCCAAGGCTTTTGATACTATTCCCCACTCAGGAATCATATAAAAACTCACTAAGCTAGGCATCAACCCCTATATCACTAGGTGGGTTGCAAACTGGCTCACAGATAGAACCCTCAGTTTGAAAGTAGCTTTCTCCAAGTCAGACTGCCGATTAGTCATGAGTGGAGTTCCACAGGGTTCGGTCCTGGGTCCTCTCCTGTTTGGTATCTACTTCTCTGAAGTCAAGGCCAACACGAAGGGACGCTGGCTGACAAAGTTCGCAGACGATTGCAAGTTGGAAGCTATTATTAACTCCCCAAGTGATGTTGACATCCTACAGAATGGCCTCACTGTGACCGACTGGTGTCAGAACCATGGCCTTAAGCTCAATGCCAAAAAATGTGTGGTCACCCCCTTTGGGAAAAACCCGGTTCTCATGAATTACCACATTGATGGTAGTCCACTGAACACAGAAGACGTTATAAGAGATCTGGGAACACAGGTTGACAGCAACCTCTGTTTTGATCACCACATTGCCACTGTGGTCAGAAAGTCCTTCTATGTGGCACATCTCATTACTAAGGGTTTTGCATCTAGGAAGAAAGAGGTCATTTATCTCCCTCTACTCTTCCCTCATTAGGGTAATCATTGAGTACAATGCCTCATTTGGCATGTACCTCAGTAGACACCTGCAACAACTGGAGAGGCCTCAAAAGTACCTCACAAAAAGTATCCTAGGCCTTAAACACTTGTCCTATATGGACAGACTCAAAGAACTCCAGTTATTCTCTGTCTCATATCACCTCTTTAGAGGCAATCTCTGCTTGACTTACAAAGCCATGTCTGACCCAGCTCTGTTAGAAATGCTACATCTAAAGAAATCCCAATCCTCCGCACCACATGCTCCAGAGACCTCAACCTCATTACCACAATTAACAGAACATGCTGGAGGGACAGGTTCATAAACCAGAGATTTCCCATGCTATGAAACAGACTTCCCATACATGTCAGACAGAGCACCTTGCTGGCCCTCTTCAAGAGAAGTCTTGATGAGTGGATGGGAAACAGAAAATTCACCCTGGGGATAACACCAGTGGCTCTACTTGACAGAGGCACTATGCCAGGGTAATTCTATGGCTAGGCTTGTAAAGGCCCCAGGGCCATTAGCCTAGTACCCACCTATGAACTTAGGCCCAATTGTTGCATAGCTTAATTTTCAACCCAACCAAATGCCCAGCACTGACAAACATCCTTCCCCCTTACACCCCTAACAGAACTCTCAGATCAAAGCACCAAAGTCTAATTTCTGTCCACAAACCTAAACATCCTGCTGGACCACTTCTCCTCTCTTTCTCCCTTGGCAAGAAATGGAATGCCCCCCCCCCTCACTAAGAACAATGCAGAACACCGATAACTTTAAAACACAACTACACTCCTACCTCTTTTCCAAACGGAAATGTAACTGTATTCTCCTTACTTATATTCTCTTATAAGAAAAATCCTTGCAGGCTACCACCCTGCAGTCTTTTTTCTAAGTATGTCATAAGCATTCATTATCGAATAACTGCCGATTTGCATACCAGACGTTGCTGTATGTGAATTCTGTAAATAGCTATTATCTGACTGTTTGAACACGTCGTTAAATATATTGTATACTTTGTACTATCGTTATACTTAGTAATCTACATGAAATAGGTGGTTTGGGTATCTGGTGGGTTGTTATCTTCATGTCATTTCTGGTTCTTTGCAAATGTTGTGTAGTCTATCTTTACTCACTTTCAAAAGCATTTGTAATTTGCAACTTCTACTACACTTTTCTGTATAATCTTTAACTGTTTCCGTGTTTTTGGAGCCTTTCTCCCTGGGCCTCCACTGAAAACGGGCTCCCTGAGCCCAGTGGACTTCCCCGGTAATCAAACTGGAAATAAATAATAAATACATAGGTAAAGTCCATTAAAAGGCTTAATGCCATCCTAAAAGAGCACCTGATATCAGAACCAAAATTTTTGCGCCATTCTTATTAGCTTAATATACTAATCCGGCAATGCCCAGGACTCTGACTATGGGATTCTTACCACCACAGACATCATTGAAAACAGATATGAAGACTTCAGAACACACACACACACACACACACACACACACACACGAGCATGCAAACCATCTCACTGCTTGAGCCACCCCTTTGGAGCACACAGATTTATGAGTGAAGGTGGCCTTACCCTAGGCCTCAGTTACCAAGGATCTAGAGTATAAAAATGTTTGTAAGGACATTATGGGAAATCAGGCAAGGGACTTTAGATGCACATTCTCCTACACCGTCAACTAGAGGTCAGCAGGAGAGCTTTGATTACTCAAATTCCTTTGGTCTTCTCCCCTGTATTCACCTTTGCAGCCATTGGCATACATTATCAGTACACTGGCGTTGAAGCTGCCACTCCTTAAGTCTGCTGTCATGGTGAGCATACTTGCCATTTCTGTACCAGATCAATGTAATGATTTCTCCCCAACTTCGATGTAAAGCATCATTTGCATTTATGCCAGTATCAGCAGCACTTCATAACACAGCATTGTTCATGCAGAGTTTGCTTCAGACCTATGCAGCATCAGCTCCCTATCCTCACCCAACACCATCTACCATGGTTTTTGAGGTCACTAAATTGTTGCCCTCAGTATTGACTGCTGTTCATGCCACAGCAGGCATTGTCAGAGAAGTCATTGAGAGTGATGACATTCGTGCAGCTGGTGCTTGTACAGTTAATGACGCCCACATTCATGGATCAGACTATGTCAGATCAGCATACCAAGTAGGTGTTTTCATGGCCTAGTAAACCTGCAAAGGATGATTAGGTCATTCTGCAGGTCTCAACCAGGAAACTTCTGCAGTATTCTCCAGCACAGGAAGTTCATCTTTCTTCACCTCAGTATTCCTTACAGCCTTCTCCCAAAAGACCACAAATGAACCCTTATAAATTCAGACATATTGATTACCTATTGCTTCCCCCAGATCACCCCCATGACCTTAGATTTGGAAAGTTCTTCCCCCTTATGGGAGGCACAGGGTGGTTCCCTGTAGACCCTATTCTTTCACTTCAGAGAGCAGCAGGCATGATGTATTTTACCCATAAAACAGACCTCCAGGATGGTTTCATTCCTTGATAGACCTCGTAAAGATAACAGAATGGTAACATGGGACAATCCAGACACAGTATCCTCAGTACAAAGGATATCCATCCAAACTGAGGACACTGAGTTAAACAACCTATGTGGTACACATCTAAAGTGAAATCACTGATGAGATCTTTTGTGTGGTCAAAGAGTTACCAGATGGGTCACAGAAAGTGAAACTCGAGACCTAGACTTCCATCTCCTCAGATTTCATGATCATTGTCACATACAGGATGGCTGAGTGTTTGAACAGCGCTGTGACAGCAGGCATTCTGATGTCTCAGCATGCATACCTCTAGCTTTTGGATTTTACAGTGGACATCCAAATAAGCCTTTGCAGATTCCCCTTCAGAGGAAATTTTCTCTTTGATGATGAGATTGGCATGCTCTCGTGGAGGATTTACCCCAAGACTTTCTATATATCTACTGACCAACATCCCTCATTCTAAAGACCATATGAAAAGCCCAAAAGTTGAATTTCAACTTACTCTTGTAGCTGCCTTCTGCTGAAGACAAGTATTGTTTTCCATGGTAGCGCCACATATGCTAGAAGGCTGATCAGGCTCCTCACCTTCAAAGACCTGATCACCCACACATTAGGTCAGTCCCATCTGGACATCATTTCCTTCAAGCTGTTTTTATGGCTTCCTTAGTTTCAGATGTGGGAAATAATCCTGATTTTACACCAAAGGTTATAGAGCTTTTGACTTCTTCACAGCAGCCTTCTAGCAGGAAAGTAGGTTTACTGGCCTTTTCGAGACAGAGTTACACTCTAAGTCCATATTCCAGCAACAGGCCCTACAATATCTAGCAGAGCTGCTTGTACAAGTCTTCAACTTTTCCACTATCAAAGTTTATCTGGTAGCTATTTCTAATTTCCATGAAGTTAACACATGATCTCCTCAGCATCCATGGAGGTCAACAAGGCCTTCCTCAAAGGCACCTTTCACCTAAGACTGCCGGTCAGAGCCCTGGTATGCCCTTGAGTTTGTACTTAATTGCAAAGCTCCTAATGAGGCTGACTTTCAAAGCAGTGTCAGTGACAGACCTCAGGTATCTGTCCTGAAGGACTGTCAGTGCAGAGGGTTAAGGTTGTGTACCATTAGCAAGATTAAGGCTATGCAACTTTAACAAGCCATTTCCTGTGTCAAGGGTTTGATTACCTCAGTCTCCGTTTGCCCTACTGTGTGACTGTGAGCAATGCTGTTAACTAAACAGTGCTCTAGGGCAGCTGGGAAACTGGATTAATCTCCTCCGTGGACTCCTGGGCTCCATGTCTAGTAACTACCTTCAAGCCCTTTTGGTTAAAACAGCCGGCCTCGCCTTTCTTAAGGACAGAGTGGTAGTTAGAACCAGCCCATCATTCATGCCAAAAGTTGCAACAGAAAGAATCTTAATTAGTTTATTAGTCTACTGGTCTTTTTTTCCAACTGTCAGAACAAAAAGAACATCTACATTGCCTGTTCTACATTGCATGAAAGTCTGCAGGATGCTAAGGTTCTGTAGAAACAGCACTAAAGGGGTCAAAAAGAGTGACCAGCTCTTTATGTCCTCTGCTTCTTAAAGAAAAGACTTTCTAGAATCCAAGATCACCTTCTCCAGATGGCTTTCAGGTTGCATCATTTGCTACTACTTCAAAGGATGGTGCATTTTACCCATGACCCCCCCCCAAAAAAATTAATTGCATTTGAGCACTCCTTATTAAAGAATGCTTTGATTGATGATATTCATGCAGCAGCCGTTTGGTCTCATTTCCATAGCTTCTCCAGGCACTACGTCAGTCATCATACCCAGGTGAAGGTCCTTATTTGGGGTTTCTCTGTTCAGATAGATATTTTCTTTGTATGCTTAGCTGCAGTATGCAAATGGGCCTCTGTCCTCTGTATTTGTTATTTGTTTATTTAAAGTTTGTTAACTAGGATAGTACAGGACCCTTTTCAACCACTATCTGGGGCTACACAACATGTATAAAGACACATGTACACTACAGATGTACACTAACAAAGGTGAACTATTTCTTACCAGATACATAAATTATATATTTACCATAGTGCTAGATCTGGGAGAAGTGTATCTACATTCTTTAACATTTTCTACCCAACCTTTATCCTTCGAGGAATCCGGGGTGAGCGAACCAGTCTGTATCTTCTACCAGTTGTACACCAGTGCAGATGTGATTGGTAACTGCTTCCTGTGTGAGTCTGTCTTTGTCCTTGGGGTTACCTGCAGCTTGTAACTGGTTTATCTATGGTCCATGTACCAAGGAGAAATGGGAGAGTTGGGAGCTGACCATCATGAAGGGAGCTCGGAGGGAACGAACTGCATACGTACTTCTAGTTACTACTCGATCCTAATTCTTGCGGCATATACTCCTACCTCTTAGTGAAGATGGACACACTCCTTACAAATTATGAAGTACATAACTTAGCTTGGATGTAAGAGAGCTGCCCGCTAAATGCTCGTGCACATACACATCACAAGGTTAAGACTTTATGTTCACTGAACGATACTCTCCAAATATTTTTTTTTTATTTAACTTTTGTTTACTGGGAAAGTCTGACTAGGAATGGAGCCCATTTTCAGAGGAGGCTGGGGAAAAGCTCCAGAATACCTAACCCCTAATAATAAAGCAATAATACAAGAATGGTACAACAGTACAGTGTAGGTAAGGCAATACAATTATACAAAATGTACAAGAGAATAACAGTAACATTGCAGAATTTATATTGGGAAATGTTAATAGAAAGGGCATAAGTTATAATTCCAGATTTCACCATGGTTAAAGGATGGATTATTTTACATATTGAGGGATCAAAGCATCTTGTATATTACTATACAGACTTCATCTTCGAATGGTAAAATGTTTCCATATTCTACTTCTTTCGACTGCTCCCGTTAGGGGTCGCCACAGCGGCTCAACTGTTTCCATTTCTTCCTGTCCTATGCATCTTGCTCTGTCACACCAACCACCTGCATGTCCTCTCTCACTACATCCATAAACCTTATCTTAGGCCTTCCTCTTTTCCTTTTACCTGGCAGCTTCATCCTTAGCATCTTTTTCCCAATATACTCTGCATCCCTCCTCAGCACATGTCCAAACCAATGTAATCTTGCCTCTCTGGCTTTGTCTCCAAACCTTCCAACCTGGGCTGACCCTCTAATATACTTATTCCTAATCCTGTCCATCCTCATCACACCCAGTGCAAATCTTAACATCTTCAGCTCTGCCACGTCAAGCTCTGACTCCTGCCTTTTTGTCAAATACCACTGTCTCCAACCCATATAACATAGCTGGTCTCACTACCCTCTTGTAGACCTTCCCTTTCATTCTTACAGGTACTCGTCTGTCACGAATCACTCCTGACACTCTTCTCCACCCACTCCATCCTGCCTGTACTCTCTTCTTCACCTCTCTTCCACATTCACCATTACTCTGAACTGTTGATCCCAAGTATTTAAACTCATCCACCTTCGCCACCTCTACTCCCTGCATCCTCACCATTCCTCTATCCTCCCTCTCATTCACACACACATATTCTGTCTTAGTTCTGCTGACCTTCATTCCTCTTCTCTCTAGAGCATATCTCCACCTCTCCAGGGTCTCTTCCACCTGTTTCCTACTCTCACTACAGATCACAATGTCATCTGCAAACATCATAGTCCACAGGGACTCCTGTCTGATCTCATCTGTCAACGTGTCCATCACCATTGCAAATAAGAAAGGGCTCAGAGCTGATCCTTGATGTAATCCCACCTCCACCTTAAATGCATCCGTCACTCCCACCACAGACCTCACTGCTGTCACACTACCCTCGTACATATCCTGTACCACTCTTACATACTTCTCTGACACTCCCGGCTCCCTCATACAATACCATAACTCCTCTCTAGGCACCCTGTCATATGCTTTCTCTAAGTCCACAAAGACACAATGCAACTCCTTCTGACCTTCTCTGTACTTCTGCATTAACACTCTCAGAGCAAACATCGCATCTGTGGTACTCTTTCCTGGCATGAAACCATGCTGCTGTTCACTAATCATCACCTCCCTTCTTAACCTAGCTTCCACTATTCCTTTCCATAACTTCATGCTGTGACTGATCAATTTAATCCCTCTGTAGTTATTACAGCTCTGCACATCACCCTTATTCTTAAAAATCGGTACCAAAACACTTGTTCTCCATTCCTCAGGCATCCTCTCACTTTCCAAGATTTCATTAAACAATCTAGTTAAAAACTCCACTGCCATTTCACCTAAACACCTCCATGCTTCCACCGGTATGTCATCTGGACCAACAGCCTTTCCATTCTTCATTCTCTTCATAGCTATCCTTACTTCCTCCTTGCTAATCCACTGCACTTCATGATTCACTATCCGCACATCATCCAACCTTCTCTCCCTCTCATTCTCTTCATTCATAAGCCCCTCAAAGTACTCTTTCCATCTGCTCAACACACTCGCCTTGGTTGTGAGTACGTTTCCCTCATTATCCTTTATCACCATTACCTGCTGCACATCTTTACTAGCTCGGTCCCTCTGTGTAGCTAATCGATACAGGTCCTTTTCTCCCTCCTTAGTGTCCAACCTTTCATACAACTCTTCATCTAAATAGGCTTATATCAGAATGGTCAAGACAAGAGAATAACAACTAACATAGGTGGATAAGAGTTAATAATATTCCAGGAAATATGAGGAGAGAGTGAGATTTAGTTTGGTTAGTAGAAGTTGGTATAGGGATGGTGAGGAAGAAAAAGAGAGGTGGGTAGGTAGAGAAGGGGAGGGAGGAGAGAGTGGGTGAAAGTGGTTTTAGGGGTTTAAGTTAGGAAATTTTTAAGGGGGGGGGGAGAACAGTGAATGGCAGACAATTTGTTTTACGTAAATTGTGGATAAAGTGGGATCGGGTGTCGATTAGGAAATAAGGAAAGTAGAGACTTAGGAGTTATCCAGGGGTGGAACAAGAGCAAAGACGGAAGGTAGGGACTTAGGAGTTAGCCAGGAGTGGAACAAGAGCAAAGATGGTTTTACTTGGTTATTCCTTAAGTAGTTTCTTGAAACGAGTTAGATTAACAGTAGATAAGATAGATTGTGGGATGGTGTTCTAATTTTTGGAAATATAGTTGGAATACAGAGAATCACCAATGGTATTGTTAGATTTGTAAATTTGTAAAAGAGATTTATTTGTGGAGCGGACAACTCGGGTGTTGGTATAGAGGTGGAATAGTTGTTGGAGGGCAGGGGATTTGGTTAGATGGTGAATAAGTCTGTGGGCGGTAGTGAGTTGGGTGACCATTAAGTAGTGGGGTAGTTCTAACCAGCTGAGTTGTTGTAAGGCCAATTAATGATGGGTTTGATGAGGGAAGTTAGTAGCAAATTTAGCTATTTTATTATAGCAGTCCTCAAGTTTTGTCAGTTCTTATTTCTTTAAGTTTCAGCAGAGAAGCAATCAGTGGACCACTTCAGTCCCAAAGGCAGGGAGTTCTAAGCAACCTTTCTGTGGCAAAAACTTACATTGACTCCCTCTCCCCCCTTTGCCCTCCCTTCACTCATCAAAAACTAGGAGGGAAGGCTCTCCCTCTTCAAAGAAAATTGGTTTTCTGTAACAAAGGACCAATGGGACTTAAAGATCATTTTTCAGGGATACAAATTAAGTACCCAGGCTTACCTCCAAATCAGTGGGCAGAGGCATTGAAACAGGTCCAAACTCTCATATCCCAGGGGGCAGTAGAACCTGTCCCCTCAGATCAAACAGGCAAAGGCTTTTATTCCAGACTATTCCTTGGTCCCAGAAAAGAGGGCACATGGCACCCCATTCTGGATCTATCCATTCTGAGCACCTCCCTGGTGGTCCCCAGATTCAAAATGCTAACTTTGCAGCAGCTGCTGCCTATGCTAACAAAAAAATGCTTAGCTAGTGACCCTAGACCTAAAAGATGCCTACCTCCACATCCCCATAAGGGAGTCCTGGAGGAAATTCCTGCACTTCAGACCAGGATCATAACACTTTCAGTTCTCTGCACTGCCCTTTGGCTTGTCTACTGCACCCAGAGTATTCACCAAATGCTTAGCCCCGGCCATAGTATTTTGCAAACAGAGAAATATACAGAGTTCCTCTTACCTGGATGACTGCCTCATTCAGGCAGAGTGCAAAGAAAAGCTGCTCCAGGACCTTCTCTTTGTCAAATCCCTCCTAACCTTCACTAGGGTTCACCATCGATGAGAAGAAATCAAAGCAAACTCCCACCAGGAAGCTCGTTTTCTTGGGAGCTCTGGTAGACACAGCATCC
This sequence comes from Protopterus annectens, assembly GCF_019279795.1. Lineage (NCBI taxonomy): Eukaryota > Metazoa > Chordata > Ceratodontiformes > Protopteridae > Protopterus > Protopterus annectens. The sequence continues at coordinate 1,263,719,929 of NC_056747.1, read as the reverse complement.
CGAATGGCCTTCCTATCCCCAGAAAAGCAGAGCTTCCTGCCTCTCTACTTTACCCAGCTGGCTTCCAGAAGTCACCTCATCATGAGGAAGTTCCTGCAAGCCATGGGATACATGGCATCTTGCATCCTTCTAATTCTTCTGGCCAGGCTTCACATGAGAAAACTTCAGTGGTATCTAAAGAACCTTTGGTGCCAGCACTCTTAGTTTCTAGAGACCTCTCTCCCTCTGATCCCATGTATAAGGGACAAGTTTCTCTGGTGGGCAGAGGCCTGTGCCAAGAACAAGGGTCTTCCCTTCATCCTCCACCCTACCGGCCAGACCATCACCACCAACACCTCAGACATTGCTTGGGGGACTCGCCTAGCAAGCAGGTGCACCCAAGGTCGTTGGGATGCCCAGCACCTTCACTTACACATCAATCAGAAAGAAATTATGTCAGTACAAAAGGCTCTGACATCCTTCAAACCCTATCTCAGGCCAGGGGTTCTCCTTATAAAAACAGACAACACCACAGTAATGTGGTATATAAACAAAAAGGGGGGGGGGCCCAGTCTTACTCTCTGTGCAGGCTAGCCATGAGCCTCTGGCTGGCAGCCGCCTCCATGGGTCTACACCTAATTGCCCAGTACCTACCAGGGGTAAACAACACCCTGGCAGACCACGTAAACAGAAACTTACTGGACCCCCATGAATGGCAGCTCCACAGGGAAATTTTTCTGCAAATCACTCAGGAGTGAGGGACTCCGAAGGTGGATCTCTTTGCCTCGCATCTCAACCACCAGCTGCAAAAGTTCTGTACCAGGGAGTATCACCTTCTAGCATGGAAGGTGGATATCTTGACCTTCCTCTGGAACTACCTCTTTGTGTACATGTTCCCTCCTCTGCCCCTTATTCCCAAGGTACTAATCAAAATAAGGGAGGAGAGACCAAAGGCCATCCTCATTGCTACAGATTGGCCAGACAGCATTGGTACCCCTTACTGCGCAGCCTGACCTTACAGACCCCCAAGCAGCTTTCCCTGATCTCAGACCTCTTGACCCAGGTGAGGGGGAAGATACTGCACCCAGACTTGCAGACTCTCAATCTTTCAGCATGGCTTATACCTTAAAAGCTAACAAGGAGTCCCTGTTAAGCAAACAGGTCTTAGACATCATTGCAGAGGACAGAAGGCCCAGCACCAGAAAATCTTATGCAGGGAAATGGAGAAAATTCTGCTCCTGGAGCCAGTCCAGAGGGGCCATTACTTCTCATCCTTCCATCCCTCTTACCTTGGATTACCTAGCCGAGTTGCTCAAAAGTGGTCTCTCCTTCTGTTCTATTAAAATCCATGCCTCAGCCATTTCAGCCCATTACGATTCAGACCTTACCCCTCTTCTCTCATCCTTTGATTAAACAATTTCTCAGAGGGGCTTCTGATATCAGACCTCTCAGAAGGGCTCCCACGCCAGCCTGGGACCTGAATTATGTTTTAGAAAAAATAAACGTAACTCCTTTCGAACCTGCTGCTTCAACAGAATTGAAATACTTCTCCTGGAAGACTGCCTTCCTACTAGCTATCCCCTCAGCCAGAAGGGTTTCAGAACTTCAGGCACTCATGGCTGTTGAGCCCTTCATCATTTTCCATGCAGACAGGGTCTTCCTGCGGACTAACCCCTCCTTTATACCCAAGGTGGTATCTGATGTGACCCTCAGCCAGGCCATACACTTACCCACCTTCTTTCCCAGCCCTCAAAACAAGAGGGAGAGAATTCTGCTCTCGCTGGACATGCACAGACAACTCAGATACTATCTGGACCGTACTAAACCTTTCAGAAAAACTGACCAGCTGCTTGTCAGCTTTGCCCCAGGGGCAGAAAGGAAGCCCATTTCCAAGCAAACCCTTTCCAAATGGATATCACACTGTATCCATTTCTGCTACAGACTAAATGGGAACCCCCCCCAAGTCTATTTGTACCCATTCCACGAGGGTAGCCTCCTCTTCCACAGCCTTCCTCAGAAGAGTCCCAACCTGGGACATCTTGGAAGCTGCTACCTGGACCTCTGTCCATACCTTTATGAAGCATTACCACTTACCTCTTTTTTTCTAAGTCTAGGGCAGGGTTTTCCTCTGCAGTTCTGCAGGGCTTGCTGACCATGCCTAGGGCTCTAACCTATCCTTCCACCCCTCTCCTCAGCTTTGGGAATCCTCCCACAGGTGATGACTGCAACAGTGAAACATGAAGAACATAGTACAGTTGTGTACACTTACCATAAATGTAGATGTTCGAGTGTATTCACTCTTGCAGTCCTGGTTTCCCTCCCTCCATCCCCCTTATATCTTCTTCCCCTAGGGGGACATACGCATCCCAAGGTGGCTTTTAGCCACCACCTTATTTCCTTGTGCTTCTGACAGGTTAGGGCAAGAAAAACTGATGTAATGACTTCAGCTGTCTTGCTTTATAGCACTGACGACCTGATGTCAGACTACAGGCGACTGCAGCCGATGCAGAAAAACATTGACTGTGGTATTCGGGCTGGCCGAGAGCTACCACAGCAGGGATAACCCTATAGGTGATGACTGCAACAGTGAATACACTTGAACATCTACAGTTATGGTAAGTGTACACAACTGTACTTTCTTCTAGGAGCTACCCATTTTTCTTCTAGGTGGCCCAGTGTCACTGCAGATGGGTATCCTCCTGCAGTGACACTGGGCCAGTTGATCAGTGTTCATAGGTTGGTACTAGGCTATTAGCCCTAGGGCCTATACAAGCCTAGCCATAACAATTCCCTGGCTTTTTCTTCCCACACTATTTACTTCCCTGGACCCCTGTCTAGCAGGGCGACTGACGTGAACCCCGGGGTGAATTTCCTTTCTCCCATCCAATCGTCAAGGTTCCTTTTGAAGAGGGCCAAAGAGGCACTCTGCTTGACATGTATGGGCAATCTATTCCAGAATCTGGGGAGTCTCTGGATCAGGAACCTATCCCTCCAGCATGTTTTTTTTTTTGTTGTGATGACAAGGTTTAGATCCCTGGAACGTGTGGCTGGGGATTTGTTTAAGTGTAGCATGTCCAACAGCTCTGGGTTTGACATGGCCTTGTATGTTAAGCAGAGATCGCCTCTGAGTAGACGATATGCAACAGAGTATAGCTGGAGTTTTTTAAGGCAGTCAGTGTAGGGCATCTGCTTTAGGCCTGTGATTCTTTTAGTGAGGTATTTCTGCGGCCTTTCCAGTTGTTGCAGATGTCTTGAGAGGTACATACCAAACAGGCCATTGTATTCCATAATGGGTCTAATGAGGGATGAGTACAGTGGGACAATGACCTCCTTTTTTCTGGATGAAAAGCCCTTAGTGGTGAGGTGTGCCACATAGAAGAATTTCCTGACTGTTGTGGCGATGTGGTTATCAAAGGTGAGACCACTGTCCACCTGTGTCCCTAAGTCTCTTATCACACTTTCGGTGTTTAGTATACCTCACCTATATGATAATTCAAGGGTACATGTTTTTTTCCCAAAGGGGATAACTATACATTTCTTGGCATTGAGCTTGAGCCCATGGCTCTGGCACCAAGCATCTGTTTCTGTAAGGCCCTTTTGTAGAGTATCCACATCATTTGGGGATTCAATAATGGCTCCCAGTTTGCAGTCATCTGCAAACTTTGTTATCCAGAGTCCCTTAGTGTTGGCCTGTACTTCAGAGAAGTAGATGCCAAACAAGAGCGGTCCCAGGACTGAACCCTGTGGTACTCCACTTGTCACTTGTCTGGAGCTGGATTTGGAGTCGGCTGCTTTTACAGTGTGGGTTCTATCAGTAAGCCAGTTAACAACCCATTGGGTGACGTAGGGCTTAATGCCCAACATGGCCTTACTTCACAAATATAAATATATTCAGTACACCTTTTAGAAGTATTTCTTTCAATTTTGTTTCATGCAAGGGAGCTTTAGTTGTGTAATTTTATGTTGTATTCATTCTCTGTTTTAATTTTGTTCATAGTGTTGAAATGATGGGTCTCGTGGACATTTTTCAAAGTACTTATCAGAAAAGATTTGTTTCTTTCTTGGGCAGTCATTGAAGGTACTGCAAATCAGAAAAAGACAGGACTGCTTTTGTACAGCCTTTTGTGTTGCTGCCTCATAGTACTTCGTTAAAGTAATTTACCTCTCAACTTGGATACCTTCTGTTTAGAGTTTGCTTGTCCTTTCTTTGTCAGAGTTGGCTTTTGTTTTGGATGTGCTGTTTGTTTACATATTCCAAGATGTAGTGAGCCTAGAAATCACATGTGTGTGTGTGTGTGTGTGTGCGCGCACGCGTGCAAGTCCTTCAGTGGCCTAGCATTTCATCTGGAATTGTCTGTCTGCCTGCCATCAGCACTTTGATTGTGGGCTTGTGTTCCATCTCCTCTATGGCACTGAACTGGATAAATCACCCACTGGTTGTTGTTGTTTGTCTTTTCGGCTTTTCCCAGTTAGGAGTTACCACATCGGAACTCCAGTCCTTAATGATTGGCAGTAGATTTTTTATGGTGCAGAGTTGCCAGCCCTACGCCCAACCTTCAGCGAAGGCTTGCCCATTCACGCATGTCTTTTGGAGGCCACTCGACCGCGGGGAGGACATGCAGACTGCACACAGAAGGCACTCCAGCCGTGAATGGAACAGGAGAACCTCTTGTTGTGAGGCAACAACACTACCGCTGTACCACCGCGGCTTCCATGATGACATAAATTGATACCATGTATGAGCTTTGAAGTCTAATAAAACTGATCAAAAATCCATTATGTAAATGACACAGGACTTTTGCTCCCAGGGGCTGTTTTGACATACTTTTTTATTTTACTTATTTTTATTTGAAATTCATTAACCCTAGTCTCAGTGAGCCTTTGTCCCATTTTCAGGTGAGCCCCATGGGATCAAAGTCCATGAGTAGAATCAGAACAAGTGCAAATATAAACATGTAAGTAGCAGTCAAACTCAGCATCATTAGGACACAAGGCAGTTGTACTGGTAGTAAATGAAGAACATTGGTCATCACATATGTTGGCCATGCTGTAGAGTTCTTTGTGTTTAAGTAGTTTACCTGGGTTTGTCGGGGTGGGGGGGTGTACCATATGTTTCCTGTATATTTAAAAGCAAACAGGGCTCAGAGGATTTGTTAGGTTGCTAGCTGCAGTGGTTAAGCCGTGGTATATGATAACTTTATATCCTGTTCTGAACTGCTTCCAAAGGCTCAAAAGGCTTGCTGCAGACCCCAAATGATGCAAGTTAGAAACTTATGGTGCTTCTGGGTAATCTGGCTGTTTAATTCAAAGTCAGGAGGATAGCTTCAGTCTTTATAAGATAAAGGAGCAAAGCTGCTCTCCCTGCCTTCTACTTTGGTCAAAGAAAGAGACAAAGTCAGAGAGGCAAGATTGCAATGGTTTGGACGTGCTGAGGAGGGATGCTGGGTATATTGGGAAAAGGATGTTAAAGATGGAGCTGCCAGGTAAGAGGAAAAGAGGACAGCTTAACATAAGGTTTATGGATGTGGTGAGGGAGGACATGCAGGTGGTTGGTGTGACAGAGCAAGATGCAGTGGACAGGAAGAAATGGAAACAGATGATCCGCTGTGGCAACCCCTAACGGGAACAGCTGAAAGGGAAGAAGATAAAAACAAAAATCGGTAAAATGAGGCACAGGTGGGCAACAGCAGAGTTGTTGGCTTAATAGCAGGTTCTGAGGAACCTGATTATCTGTATGTCATTTAACCTTTACCTGTATGGAACCTGCACCTGTCTTGATTGTATAAACGGAGCACATCAGAACTTGGGTTGGGCAGATGACAACATTGTAATGGCTATTATTAGTACTACAAATCATGAAATATATAGTTCAGTTTTACTTTCAGTGATAAGATAGTCACCCTAGAATTTGGTAATATTCTGTGTTGCTGCCTTGTAGGCTGAAAATGTTAAGTTTGCCTTGGCTGTTTGTTGATGCTGCAGAGGCTAAAATGACTTTCTTGTACAAAGAAAGAATTCACTTTGCAGTCCATTAACTGAAAACTTTGAAGCAGAAACTAAAAATGACAGTATTTTTCTCATTGCCAGTATATTGTCAGGGGAAATTATTTCTGGTGTAACTCCTTGTATGTATAAGTAAACCTTTTGCAGTCATAGTAGTATGTTCATAGCCACTTAAACAAATGTGCTTACTGTTTTAAATATCACTTTTGTGGCGCTGGTGTAGATGGTGGAATAAAGCCATGACTGTGGGATGGGGGCCCTGAGTTTGAATAACAATACAGGCTATTGACAGGGTGGGCAGGGAGGACAGGTGTCCCATTTTAGGGGATGAGAGAAGATTTGTACTCAGGCCACGTGTGTGACACTGAAGAAACAATCACTGTATTTCGTCTGTGGGTGCATAAAGTGGCCCTGTTAATATCAACCCCCTTGTGGAAGTAAAGGGCGGTGTAAAATGACACCCATTGCTCACTCCATGTACAAGTTGTCATTGGACGGGCCCAAGTGTTGGGCTAAAAGAAATAAAGTCCCAAACCACCCCTGATGACTGCCTAAGTGATGGCACTTTTTGGCTAACCCTTGCCACTGGGAATGTGTAAACAACAAATGGGCCAGTTGTCAGAGAGAGAGAGAGAGAAAGGCTGTGATGATCAGCGGGTATTGGGGCAAAGTGGAGCACAAAATATGTTTTAGCTATCAGTATTGTTGCACAAGGATCATCGGTGGCAATGCATTCTGTGTGCGCGCTAACTGAAAAATAACATTTGCATAGCAGGTCATTTTTTATCCCCACCAAACTACATGACACGCTTGGGATTTATACTGTAAAAATTGGCAGTACCATTTGTCACAGTCATCCTGATAACCAATTCTCTGAGGAGTTTGTGTTTTCTTCCAGTGTCAGCTTTGATTTTCTCACATTTCTTTAGTTTCTTACCCACTTAAACACCTATCTGTCAGCACCACAAAAGTGATACTTAAAATAGTAAGCACATTTGTTTAAGTGACTATGAACATACTACTATGACTGCAAAAGGTTTACTTATACATATAAGGAGTTATACCACAAATAATCCATATTTGTACTGCTTTCAACTTTGGCCTTGTGGCCGGAGTCATGGCTGTGAAAAGAGTATATAAAAGATCGGTTAACTGACAAATAAAATAAAAAATGAAATGTGTGGCTTCATGATATTGACTGTATATTTTTTATTCAATTATTAACTAGGTAATTCCACTAGACAAGTGTTCCTTTTCAAGAGTGATCTGGGAGACTTTCAAGTTAAGTGACTCACTCAGAGTCACACAACAGACAAATTACAAACTTGCATAAACAAATACAGAGAAAGCATTCTGCTTAAGCACTGTTAGAATCATAGAAGTTAAAGAGGTAACATTGTGATCTGGGGCTCAACTCCAAGACCTCCAAAATACCATGCTGGTGTTACTGCCACTGGACCAACAAGAGTCTCTGGACAGATAGGTGTTGACTTTTCCCTTTAGAGCCTTATCTTTTTAGCTAGGAAAACTCCAGCTTGGTGATTAAGATCAAATTCCAAATGCAGATGGAAGGACTCGAACCCTGTACCCATGACTACTGGAAGCATCTCCAATGACTCAGAGCCTTATCATATGGTCATAGGAGGTTACTCCTACAAGCCTAGCCAAGAGTTTAAACCCAAAAAGAAACCCCAGTCAGCACCTGTCGCCCTTGTCATTGAGGGACACAGGTGGAACCCCTGGGACAAATTTGTGGTTACCCATCCACTCATCAAGGTTGCGGTTGAAGAGGGTCAGTGAGGTGCTCTGTTTGACATGTGTGGGGAGTCTATTCCAGAGACAGGGCTCTGGGAGACAAACCTGTCTTTCCAGCAGGTTTTGTTGATGTTGCATATTAGATTCAGAACTTTTGAGCAGGTAGTGTGTGAGGAGTTACCAAGTAGACTGATAGTGATTTGAGACTGTCTGCATAGGACAGGTGTTGGAGGTCATGGATTCTCTTTGTGAGGTATTTCATTGGCCTTTCCAGTTGGTGCAGATGTTTGGAGAAGTACATCCCAAATGGGGCGTTATACTCAATTATTGGTCTAATGAGGGAGGAGTATAGAGAGGTAATAACCTCCTTTTTTTCTGGATGCAATCCCTTTACTTATGAAATGAACCAGGTAAAAGGCATTTATGACCACAGCTGCTACATAATGGTCGAATGTGAGGTTATTAACTTCACATTTCCGTGTGTTGTATGACTGTTCTTTACAGTCCTTTCTTCATGAAACATGTCGACATTAATTGTTAAAAGTAAAATAACATATGTTTAGACATTATTTCTTGAAATCACTAGGTATTTGACACCAGTAAATTAAGATTAGTTGGTAAACATGTCTGCTCTTGTGGACAGTTTAAGGAATCCTCGGCTAGTGTGAAGAGGCAGAAGTGGATAATTAAGTATAAAAACTATGTCTTTTGTCCATCACTTGCACCTCCTGCCTTCCTGCACCTCACCTTAAACAAGCTAAATGTAGATAATTTAGAAGTTTAATGTTAAAATATGCTGTTTAGACTTAGATCATTGTTACACCTAATGAAGCAGTCTGTGTTGCCTCCTGTCAGTTTGTAGTATAATTTATTATTATTTTGTTTTTGTAAACGTGTGCTTTGATCTAAGAAATCATTTGATTCTGTCCTGAGTCCACATAAGCTAAGGTGAATTCTCCTAACTCAGCCTTGCAGTTTATTACCTTTGGTACCTGTTCTGTAGAAACAAAAGCAGGAATGTACAGACAATGAATGTTTTCAAATGAAAGCATGGCTTTGGAACATTGGGGGCTGGTAAGTACTTTTCTCTTTGTATAAGTCCCAGATAAAGATCTTTTTAAATCCTCTGCATAGTCCCATAGAAAATGTATACACAACAGATGTCTACCTGTGGATGTGTGCGCATTGTTTGCATGTGTCAACAATTCAGTGAGCAGTCATCTCCTGCCCTGAAATGGCACAGGGCACTGAAGATTGCATGCCTGAAAGCAGCCATGCACAGAGTGATGGGGCCCCTTTTCCCCTTGCCAGAGCACAAGACATCTGGCAGAGGGATCATTTGTCATGGTCTGGTCTCACTCAGTATTTCAGAATCTGAAAGCAATCAAGCTGCAGGTGTTTAGCTATCAAAGAGTACAAAGAATGCACCTGTTAGGAATATGGAGTTAGGGGCACAGGAAGGGGTTACCGTGTTGGACAAGGCTGGTTTGCACTAAAATTTTATGAGAATCATAAGGAAAACACACAGCAGTCATAGTACACACTTGTGTAAAGAATGTAAAGTCCTTTTTTAAGTTCTTTGCACTCCCACAGTTAGTTTTGAATGTATGAGGTATTACACTAGTAAAAGTAGGAAGCACAGATGCTCAGTTAACAGTTTTGCATTATTTTATGGTGGTAGGAAATAGGCAGATTTAGGAAAGGGGCTTGAAGCAGATGGGATGGGGGCTCAGTAGCTAAGATAAGTAAAAGAATATGACATTTTTGAGTAGTTTCTGGCTGTCATGGGCGTGAAGTATATTGAAAGAATGGCTACAGGTATGCAGTGAATTTAAAAAAGCATGATCACACTTTATCACTACAAGGAGAATTAAGTGATGGGGCAATGTTTGGAAGTGCAGGCAAGAATGTCTGTGGAGAATATAAGTTCTGTGTGTTATTGTACACAAAGCAAAACCTTAAACCTATATTCATCCATTCAAATCCAGTGTTATAACAGAAGACAGGTTTTGGAGACGTTCCACTCTCTTTGTTTGTTGTACTTCCAGAACTCAGAAGGTGCTTTTATAATACTTTCCTTCCGATTGTACAGCTGCATGGAGAATGATTTTTTTTTCAGTTAGACTTAAATGCTGTGTCAACACCATAGTTTTGTGCTTAGAATGAGGAGTTGCACTGTTATAGTATTAACCCAGTTTCCAGTTAGTTATTTAAGCAGCATTTATTGTGAAATCAGCATTCAGTGTCTGCATTTGGAAGAAGACAAAGCAGAAACCACAAATCCAATTGCTGTTAACAGCGAGTGCTACAATTGGAGAATGTGTTTCTGGTGTAATTTTAAGCCGTTCGTCTTTTGTAAGCACCTGTTTTGCCAGAGTCTGGTTACCTGGAAGAAAATACAGTACAAGTGCTGGGGACTGTAGGTAGGTGTTTCTTGTTTCTTGCTTAGAGTTTGCTAGAAGACTGGGTTTAACAGGTACAGAGGCTCCTGATGTCATAAAAGCCCAGCAGAATGTTCTGTGTTGGTCTTCCCAACATCTGGGCTACATCCCATTTAAACCTTTCAGTGTCTCCAAACCCCAAACCTCTACTCTTTGCACTTTTAGATTCCTCATTTCAGCCCCTTACATACTAAAAAAGAGACTGGCATTTTTGTTTGAAAATGGCCCCTAATGTATTAAAAAAGAGACTGTTGACATTATGAGCTGGTACTGTCCTTGTTCGGTCAGTGAATCACTGCTGTCGTCTGCTCCCAGCTGTTACACAGACGACAGGGACTAAATATGCCATGCAAAAATACCTTTGGCAGCAGAAGTTTTAGTTTTAAAATCTCCATGAACTCCAGACTGCAACAAACTAATCTATAGCTGAAAACATTCTTCAGCCAACACTTTCTCTCCCATCTCAGTCATTTTCCAAAACATCATATTTTGCAGAACATTTAGTTTATAGAGAAGATAACAATATGCTAAGGGGCCAGAGGCAGACACACACACGCACGCACGCACACACACACACTTTGCTTTAATTATTTGACTTATAACTGCAATGGTTAATTTTCAGTCCCAGATCAAAAGATAATAGCTTTTCATATTAAAAGCAACAGAGTTAGACAACCAGAAACATTTGGTGCTTAAAGGCTAAGCTTCACAAGTCAATGAAATGTTGCAAAAATAGAATTATGTAAGTATGGTGAAAATAAGTATGTACTGTAGAGAAAACAAGATTTAGAGATACAAAACCCTTCCACTCTATGCTGGTCTATACAATGGCTTGATTCCTGTTGGCTAAAATAGTACTTTCATATCGGGTAACCCTGACCCCTCCATCTTTGTTATTGCCACATCCAGAATTCTGTTCTTTTCTGGTACAAACCTGTGGCAGCTAGATCCAAGAACTGATTCAATTACTACTCCCTTCCTACCCCAGGGGTTGGAATCTTGTGGTCATCTTCAGAAAGATTTGCAAGTCCTGTGAGTATAACCAGCTTATGCGAATCCTGCTCTGCTTTTCTGTTTCCCAGCTGTTTTCCTCCCTCCTTGACATGTCTTCAGGCTGATATATATTCTATTGATCTAGCAACTTCCCCTTCTCCCTTTCTGTAGCCTTTGATTTAACATTTCTTACTGCTCGGACTGCTTGTCTCCTTTTTTTTCCTCTCTTTCTCTCTTGAGTAGTTAGTGCATGATAGGGCAAAGCCTACCTGCATATTTCAGTTGCTAGGCATATACTGAAAAGTAATGGAGTAGTGTGGAATTGGTATCCAGTCAGGCAAGCAACATGAACTAAATCTTGTAGCATATTCTTGCATCTGTAAATATGTTGTGTTCGTTTCCTTTCTGATCCTATTCACCTGGGCTGTGCCTGCAAATGGTTCATTGAGATCAATGCACCACCCTGGTAAACAAATAAATAAACAGCAAACATAAAACCCACTTTCTCAAACAATTTTAGTGTAGTGCTTTAATCAGCTGGTTCAACCTGTAATTTTTCTGCAACCATAAAGTGTGCAGAGTTTCTATTGCAAGGGACTCTTACTAGCCTGACGGCGTTTTATTCTTTGCCTGCGGACTTCCTGGACTGCTCAGCAGTACACAGATAAGTTGTAGGCATTTGATCTCAAGGCCAGGAAAACCGATGAGTCATTCAGACCATTTCAGATAATTTCAGCTCATTGTTAGGCATTAAAAAAAACTTTAAGTACTTATGCATAACTGATAGGGAAGTCCTGCTTGTGCAACAACTGTTGCTACCTTTGACACACAGACTAAAAAACAAAAGTGAAAAAAAAAAAGTTCACTACATACTGCATGCAATAAATAACACATTACAAAAATCTTTTTATACAGTCACTTAGAATGGTCTGTTTTTAAAACTGCACCAACCATCTGGAATAGTTTGTGACATTAAAATATTTCCCTCCTTCCATTTTTCAACACCCAATTACATGAATATGAAATAGATTGTGCTTCCAAAATGTTCACACCTTGGGCCAGCTTCCAGAACACTTGCTGTAAAAGTAAGTCATTTAATCCGAGACTTGCTGTCAGAGTAAGTCTTTTGGAATCTGGCCTCCCGGTGTAAGCTTTTTTATAGATGGGTGTCACACCGAGAACAGATCATTTGGAATCAGGGCAAACTTACACTGGAGTAAGTCACTTACACTGAGTTTTTTGGAATCACGTCCTTTGTGTCTCTTTGCTTTTATTTCTCCATTTGCCTGGAGTAAGTCACTTACACTGAGTTTTTTGGAATCACGTCCTTTGTGTCTCTTTACTTTTATTTCTCCATTTGCATGCGCATCCTACACAAAACAGTGTGACTGCATATCTTGTAGACTTAATTTTTACAAAGTAACAGAAGATGTAGTTTTTAGTGACTGCACAGCCATAGCTGGCTCATTTTGTACCCGCTGCCATTCCATGATCTAGTGTGCTTCAACTGTAAGCACTCCTTACTAAGGAGCAGAAAGAATGGACCCCCAATCTCTAAAGGGGTCCCTTCACTGATGTGGCACTCTTCACTTCTTTCATAAGTAGCACCAGGTCTTCTGTACCCTTCATCTCTTGAAGAACAAGGAAAAAAAAGTTTTCTATGTTTAAAGAACATATTAAGTCACTTGCTACATTTGTAGAAACCATCTTGCTACCAGTTTCACCACAATTGAATTGTTGAAGCAAGTAAGTACTGGCACAAAAGTGAATGCCTGAAGTGTATTACCCACTGACCGGCATCTGCTAATAATGCCCCCTAACACTTTATACCTGGGGTGGCTGCCCCTTTTGCCCCACCCTTGCTGTACTTCTGAGGAATTACAAGTAAATCGAGTACATGACGCACCCCCAAAACACAAACACTCCCTGAAGACTGTTTCACCAAAAAAAAAAAACAATAAACTGACTGATAGAAAACAAAATGTTAAAAGTAAGTGTTTTTGCAGGACCATACCCCCCACTAACTTAAGTGTTTTTTGCAGGACCCTACCCTCCCCCACTAACTTAACTATGTATGTGGTGTTTGCAGTATATGTCACTGTAATCCATGATGTCTGCCATCCTGTATATAATTTGTAAAGTGCTTTCACCTGTTTTGTGTAATATTTATATGTCTTCTACAGACTTTACACATTACTTGTTTGTATAGCTGTATTATGTTTCTAGGTCAGGGCTTGATCATTATGGAAAATAATCTCTAGACCAGTGGCTGTTCCTAATTATGAAATTAATATGTGGAGACACAGCTGTCTAACACCAAGATGAACTACTGAATGTTTACAGTCTGCAGCCATTTGTTTTTATCGCTTGTTGTATTTAGATCACATTGCTGCTATGTGTAGTAGTACACTGAGCATTAGCGAGTTGTAAGTGGAAGGAAGGCACATACTACTTGTCCTTTAAGAAAGATGAAAGGGGTACTGGTCTTTAGACTGCATTCATACACTTTAACAAAGCAACAAAACATTTTAACTTCTCTTAAGACAACAGTGTATAACAGGAAATCCGCTAGAAATGGCATTTAGACTGCTTCTGATGTCAGTCATAGGAAGGAACTGAAACCACAAGCAGAACTGATTAATACGTTTCTTTTTAGAGACTTCTGTACTTTGCTTGGTAAATTATGCAGTATGACGAGCTCCAGATTTGTAACCATATGCCGCTTAGCACACAGTATGGGGATAGTAAGGGAGACCCCTATCCACAGTTCTTTGCCTCTCCTTAAACACACTGTACCTCATGAAAAGTATGCAGAAATGCTGTTATAAATATAGTACATCTGTGTCTGCTTTCTCTTTACAGAGCCCATGTGCCAGCATGTAACAGCATTTAATTAAAAGCATTCTATGTTTGTATCATTAGAACTTTGTGACAGGATACTCCTACCAGGTGAGATTGCTGGCATTTTATGATTTATGATTGGACATTGTACGTACCCTGTGACGTCATACAAGGCCCATCATCTTCCTATCGCCGTTTTGCACTGGCAGCAGAAATGTTTGTGTGTGTGTGTCTGTGTGTGTGTGTGTGTGTGTGTATGTGTGTGTGTGTGTGCATATCAGTGTACCAAACAATGCAAGAGGTGTACACATTGTGTTTATCAGTGCAAAATCAGTACCCAAGATGTGCATTTAGTACTCATCAGTATAATAAACTATACCAGAGATATTCACGTAGTGTTTTTCATAGTGCCAAGCAATACAGAGTTCTACACCTACCAGACAGAGCCAGAGATATAGTAATAGTGTACGTCAGCATGACAGCCAGTACCAAGGATGTACACACAGCACTCATCAACATACCATACAATACTAGACAAGCTGCAGAGGCAGTGGACAGAGCAGGCAGTGTCCTGTTGTATGCACTCAGGATGCTTCTGTTGGCGTAATCATCACCCTGTGACAGGTTGTACTTTTGGCTTTTGTATAAAGTTCTCATCTTTTGAAAAATGATACTGGGATGTTAGTGAGTGTGTAGAGGAGGATATCCAGGGAATTATGGAAATTTCTGCATAGTCTCTGAAATGTTAGATGCATGTTATTGGAATGGGATGAGAGCATGATGTCACTCTGTCACTGGTGTATTTCTGAGGTAATAATACTTAGAACAAGGCCTTGGGCATTGCTGGGGCTCTTGCCATAGACTATGAGGATGGGGGAGGGGACAAAGCTAAGAAGGCACGATCTGGTAGGTGATCCTTCTCTAACAATACATGTCCAAGCAGGTGGTAATAAAATAGTGGAAGGGTTAACCACAGGATGGACACATTTTGGCAGGAGAGAGTCATGCACTGGAAAACCTGCAAAGATGATATACATTACTGTCAACAGATCACCTAGCCGTTGCCTGATTTGCTGCCTGTATTTATAAACCTTTCTTTCAGACTTGTATTTTATGTGACGACATGTAGTATATGAGCTCAGATACAGGATTTTTACCAGAGGTAGATAGGATAGTGATTTTGTCAGAAAGGCAGCAGATGCTTTTACAGTCTAGCTAAAATTTTGCAGTGGTTAGTTAGGCCCCTGTCTCCAGCAACAGAACACTGAGTGATACAAACTGACATGAGTTACAGCATAAACTGGGACTGTTGTAACAAAAGTAACCACTTAAATGTATATGAGAATAGAACAGAAGTGGTGCATACTAATGTGGGTTGGAGGTACTGTTTAGCTTTACTACACTGAGCCATGATTTTGGAATTAACCAGTTTAGTGCGTATCCTGTATAGGGAGGAAATTAACTATTTTCAGGACTTGGTGTGACTATATCTCAAATGCGTCACTCTTTTAGGATGAAAAGGGGATAATACAGTACATATGATATACCACAGGGTACAAAAATCCTTTGGGACAATAAGGGAGTTCTTGTCAGGACTGAGTCAAGGTCTTAATTACCATGGTGATGAGCTAAGGTGGGCTCCGGTAATATTAGGAAATTAAGTTCTAAAGAAAGTACTTTGTTAGTACTACGTTATAAAGATATAGTAGAATTGAATGCAAAACGTTAACCATTTTGAAATTAGCTAATTAGCTTTCCTTATGTGGCAAGCAGAGCTTTTGCAGATGTTCTTCCTGTTTCACTGTTGCAGTCATCACATTTGGGTTATCCCTGCCAGGGTAGCCCTCGGCCGCCTGAATACCAGAGACTTAGTATTTCTGTGTCGGTTGCTGTTGCTTGAGGACTGACATCAGGTTGTCAGCAGTATAAAGTAAGGCAGCCGATGCCATTACATCAGTCTTTCTTGCCGTGGAGCCCGAAGCAGAAGCAGTTCGCACGAGTGCCGGAAGGCTGCTACCCGAGTTTTCGTTTACTGAATTGAAGTTGAAGTCTTCTAAAGCTAAGTACCCCATTGGGGATCCCTTTTTCTTGCACTAACCAATGTCAGAAAAAATTAATAATTATCTCACCTTTGGAAAGCAAATATCACACCAACACTTCCACTCTTACTGCGTCACTTGTTTAGGCCCAGACCACAATGACCCTCGTTGTCGCTTCTGTGCTTTGTTCAACACCAGAACTATCCATCATTGGGCCCTTATTGTAGCCAGATATTTTTGATTACAGTCCTGGAATTCCGATATGGCTTCGGTAAGCCATCCGACAGCAGATCTTCTGAAAAACTTAAAGATAAAGACAGAGACAGACCACACAGGTCCAAACCTACTGATGATGCTTCCGTTAAGCTAGTCGTTAGTTCTCCAGTACTCAGTGAGGCACTTTCGCAGCCCCTGATGCCCGCTTCTGTTTATTTGCAGACTGATACCGATACCCTTTCAGAGTTCGGTATGCTGTAGAACTCTTCTTCAACTAAGGATCCTGCAGTTGTCTCTACCTTGGATGGGTCCGGAGCTGCTGAGCAGGCACCAGCTTCTGAGGAAGTCCTACCAAATCTCGACAGAAACCGACGTCTTCTTTCTTGACTACCGTTCTAAAACACCATTTTCTTTGGCCCCGGGTATGAACTACACCCAAGAAACCGATGACCCACTCTCAGGTGCCTGCTACCTTGCCTCAGTCTCAAATGTTTAAAATGGCGGAAGACCTTAATATGCTGATCAGGGGAAGCCAAGCTACCCCCTCCAAAAGGAAAAGAGATCTGTCCTCTGTAGTTTTGTCTGAACAAGAGTCAGATGAATCTGATGCATCTGAATATGAAGACATGCAACCCCTCTCCACTTATGAGGATTCTGATGCAGAGGATTCCATTCCTCCAGCCTCTCCCCCAGAGGATTTGTCCTTTGGGGAAACCCTGCATACTTTAAGGGAGCATTTCCAATGGGAGAGTCAGGACTACCCTCAGTCTAAAAAGAGACTCGGGGAATTCTTAGATCTTCCACAACACAGACCATTGGCCATCCCCCCAGTCCTGGATGTAGTGGAGGATGTTTTTCTCAAATCCATCTTGACTCCTGATGCCCTCCCTCCTGCTCCCAGAAAACCAGACGGGTACTATAGAGTCCCTGACTCACACAAATATCTTTTTAAAAATCCTACATCTGACCCTGAGGTCATTTCTCAAGGGCCAAAAGAGATTAAAGCAACCTATGCTAAGAATCCCACCCCCTCAGACAGGGATTCCTGATCATTGGACAGATGGGGTAAAAATGTATACACATCAGCTACTCTTGCTGTCAGGGCACTAAATTGTTAGTTCCATATGCTGAAATTTCAGC
Source organism: Protopterus annectens (assembly GCF_019279795.1). Taxonomy (NCBI): domain Eukaryota; kingdom Metazoa; phylum Chordata; order Ceratodontiformes; family Protopteridae; genus Protopterus; species Protopterus annectens. The sequence goes on along the minus strand of NC_056747.1, from coordinate 1,263,702,522 downwards.
AACATACCTTGGAACTCCTTAAACAAAAATTGTCTTCCTTTCCTGCTTGGGCAGAATCTAAAGATTTACAACAGCTAATGCATTCTGCAAGTCAAGTGACTAAACACACCTTGCACTCTGGTTTTGATGTCCTAGAAGCTTCTTGCAGGGCAGCAGTCACTGGATCTGTCATTAGAAGGCATGCATGGCTTAAGGGACAGCCCTTAACAGACCATGTCAAATCTAAATTGTTGGATGCCCCCTTGCAAAAAGATAGCTTATTTGGCACTAAGGCAGAAGAGGTCTTAAAAAAGATGGAAGAAAAAGCAAAATCTATGCAAACAGTTAAGGATTTCTTACAGGTCCAGCCCCTTAGGTTCAGCAGGCATTGTCCCTCCAAACACTGGTCCTTTCCTGCTTCCAGTAAACCGGCCCAGCCTAGACCCTGTGGAAGCAGAGCCCCCCCCCCCCAAGACAACAGCCCCAGGGAATGCAGTGATCTAAGCAGTGGATTACCTCTACTTCAAAACCAGGGAGTTCTAAGCCACCCCCTTATGGTAAGAACTCACAAAGACTCACCTCCTCCTCCACCCCCTCCCTCTGCCCACCTTTGCTTACACCTAGGAGGAAAACTCTCCTTTCACTCAAGCACCTGAGCCACCATTACCAAGGACAGCTGGCTTCTGAACATTGTGTCTCAGGGATACAAATTTTCCTTCCACACTCTTCCAACCCCAAAAGGGTTCCCAGATCTACCACCAAACCTGTGAGCAGAGGCTCAAAAGCAAATCCTTTCCCTGCTCTCTATGAAGGCAGTAGAGTACGTTCCTGAAGAACAGATAGGCCAAGGTTTCTACTCCAGACTTTTTCTGATGCCCAGAAAAGAGGGCACCTGGCACCCTATCCTCAATCTATCCATTCTATGTGATCCCAAAATTCAAAATGCTCACCCTCCAGCAGCTGCTACCCATGCTCTCCAAGGACGCTTGGCTATCCACCCTAGATCTAAAAGAGGCCTACCTCCACATTCCTATCAGGGAATCATGCAGGAAATATCTCCACTTCAGGGCAGGATCTCAACACTTTCAGTTCTCTGCGCTTCCCTTTGGCATATCTACTGCTCTCAGAGTTGTCCCAAAATGTCTGGCTCCGGCCATTGCTTTTTGCAGACAAAGAAATATTCAGATTTACCCATACTTAGACTACAGGTGCCCACCCAAAGGGTAATCTTCCTGGGAGCAAGTCTGGACACAGCATCCCAGATGCCATACCTTACTCCAGAGAGGCAAATTTTCCTGACAGCCTACTTCTCTCAACTAGCCACCAGGCCCCAGCTATCTGCAAGGAAGATCCTGCAAGCTCTGTGGTTCATGGCATCTTGCATACTACTTATTCCGTATTCCAGACTGCATATGAGGAAACCTCAATGGTACCTAGAGAGCCTTTGGTGTCAACACTCTCAAGACCTGGACACTCTTCTACCTATAATTCCTTGCCTCAGAAAATATTTTCTTTGGTGGGCAACAGCATGCTCCCACAACAAGGGAATGCCTTTCTCCCCAGCCCCTGCCACCCAGGCACTCACCATAGATGCATCAGCCTACCTTGATGTGCATACCTGAACGGCAGGTGCATACAGGGCCAATGGAGCCCACAGCAAATCCATCTGCACATCAATCAAAAGGAGATGATGGCTGTGCAGCACACCTTGATAGCTTTCAAGCCTCTTATCTCTCCAGGGGCTCTCCTGATCAAAACATACTAACATCACTGTGATGTGGTACATCAACAAGCAGGGAGGGACTCACTCATACCCTCTATGCAGGCTGGCCATGACCCTTTGGCACACATCCTCTGCCATGCACCTACACCTGTTAGCACATTTCCTACCAGGCTATCTAAACTCTTTGGCAGACCAATTAAGCAGAAATCTTCTGGACCCACACAAGTGGCAACTCAACAGAAGTACGTTCACCATAATAAAACAGAAATGGGGAACCCAGAAGGTCAACCTCTTTGCCTCCCACACCAACCATCAGCTCAGCAAATTCTGCACCAGGGAGCATCACTGCATGCCTTGGAAAGTGGATGCCCTATCCTTCCCCTGGGTCAGTCTATCAGTATATGCCTCTCCTCTCCTGCCTCTCACCCCCAGGGTACTGCTCAAAATAAGGGAGAAAAAAACAAGGACCATTCTTATAACTCCAGACTGACCCCAGCAACACTGGTACACCTTGTTGTGCAGCCTGTCCCCGCTACCTCCATGCCATCTTCCTCAGATTCCAAACCTCCGGATTCAGAGGAAAGGGGAATTCATCCATCCCCAATTGCAGACACTCAGTTTGGCAGCTTGGCGTATTCCCTAACCCAGAACCAACCTGCCAACCTAAGTAAACAGGTTCTGGATGTTATCCATGAGGCCAGACGTCCTAGCACCAGAAAGGCTTAAGCTGACAAATGGAAAAGGTTCTGCACCTGGATCCAGGCTAAGGGAGCCAATATGGCACAGCCCTCCCTCCCTCTCATCCTGGATTTCTTAGCTGACCTACTACACAGTGGCCTCTCTTTCTTCGCTATAAAAATTCATGCCTGTGCTATTTTTGCTCATTTTCCCACTGAGCAGCCCCTTTTCTCACACCCTTTGATCAAACAGTTCCTAAGAGGGGCTAGCAACTTGAGGCCACCCAAAAGGGCACCAACACCAGCTTGGGACCTTAACTTTGTATTGGAAAAGCTCACCCTGCCCCCTTTTGAACCAGCTTCTTCTGCAGAGCTAAAATTTCTCCCATGGAAGATAGCATTCCTTCTGGCCATCACTTAAGCCAGAAGAGTCTCTGAGCTGCAAGCACTCATGGCTATGGAACCTTTCATCATCTTCCGGCTCTCAACCAATCAATTCATTTGCCCACCTGTTTCCCTAACCCCCAGAACAAGGGGGAAAGGATTCTTCACTCTCTAGATGTGCACAGACAGCTCAGATTCTATCTAGACAGGACTAAATCCTTCAGAATGTCTGATCAATTGCTGGTTAGTTTTGCTGCAGGGGCATAAGGCAAAGCCATCTCCAAACAAACCATTTCCAAATGGATAGCACACTGCATCCATTTCTGCTACAAACAGCATGGAAAGCCTCCCCCCAAGGGGGGTCAGGATACATGCCACCAGAGCAGCCTCCACCTCTGCAGCTTTCCTCAGAGGAGTCCCAACCAGGGACATCCTGGAGGCTGCCACCTGAACAGCTGTTCACACTTTTACCAAACATTACCACCTTCTTCTCTTCTCCAACTCCCAGGCAGGGTTTGCCTCTGTAGTCTTGCAGGGCATCCTAGCCAGCCTCTAGCTTCCTTGACTGCCTCCACCCTTTTCCTCAGCTTTGGGAATCAACCCAAATGCGATGACTGCAACAGTGAAACACGAAGAACATAGTACAGTTGTGTACACTTACCATAAGTGTCAATGTTCGAATGTATTTACTGTTGCAGTCCTGGTTTCCCTCCCTCCATCCCCCTTTTTGTCTTCTCTTTCCTTACAAGGGACATTTTGGTATTTATTTTCCACTGGTGGGGTTCTTCCACCAGCACCTGGCCTCCTACTTGGGGACTCCTGACAGGATAGGGCAAGAAAAACTGATGTAATGGCATTGGCTGCCTTACTTTATACTACTGACAACCTGACGTCAGTCCTCAAGTGACAGCAACCAACGCAGAAATACTAAGTCTCTGGTATTAAGGCTGGCTGAGGGCTATCCTGGCAGGGATAACCCAAATGTGTTGACTGCAACAGTGAATATTCAGACATCTACATTTATGGTAAGTGTACACAACTGTACATTATTCATACAATTTTAGAAATTTCACTTGGGGGGGGGGGGGGTAAAGGTTAGCCTTGGTTAGACCTGTATTAGCATGTAGTAATGTTGCTTTTGTTCAACTAGTTAACTAATAATAGGTACAAAGGTGTTATAGAACAATATTTGACTTAACCAATATCAAATATGAGAACATGCTGAAGTTTATCTGTTTATCTGTCTATTTATTTATTTGTCTTTGTTTACTAGGAAACGCCAACTGGGTAATACTCATTTTCAGCAGAGGCCCAGGGAGAAAAGATCCATTTGCTTACATTGCATTTTACTAAGTTCCAGTTAAACACCGAGTAGTGTCTATTTTTTTGTTTTGTTTTTGATTCTGTATTTTATTAAAATAGAAGAGTACTCATGAAAAGGTCAAACTTGGTGGCATTGTATTCCTTATAGATGAGTCGATAAAATAAAATCTAGCAATCAAAGATGACTATCATAAAATAGTAACTATAGATAGGCACAGTTTGAAGAAACAAAGTGCATCTTCCAGCTGAGTATAGGCAATGCCATCTACAACTGTTAGGTGTTGCCCTTAAGATTACAGACATAACTGAAAAATGCCTAATGGTTATCCTTAGCTTTGGATGCTATTTTTACCTCAAACTCTGCTTTCAGAGACTTGACGAATTCCCTGGTTTGCTGGTTTAGACTAATGAGGGACTTTTTGCTCTGTTGTGCACATTCCCTCGTACTTCACGACAGGATTTTCTTTCTTTTGTTGTACAACCTATTAATACCAAGGGTCCACCAGGGTGGCTTGTTTGTGTTTTTTGGTCTGGTACTGCCGTTTCTATGCAGTTGTTTATATGGTCATACATGGCTTTTGTGTGTGCCTCTGCATAGGTGTCTATATTTTGTTTTCTGTATTTGAGGGAGCTTGGAAACTAGCTATACCATCCCTTCATAGGGGGTAATTTACTTTAGAGAAGTTCTTAAAGTTTGTGGGGTTACATAGGGGGACTAGATTTACCTTTATTTCAAGGGAGACCACTTTGTGATCTGATCTTACCAGCGAGAACTTCACACGGTGGGGGATGCAGCACTCTCCCATATTTGTGAGTACCAGTTCTAGACTATTTGTTCCCCTAGTGGAAGTGCTAGCTGCTCCAGGCCATTTGAATTTAGAAATTCAAGAAGTCTTTCTGTCTGCATGTTAGTGGTCATGTATGCCTCCCATTTAATGGAGGTATAGTTAAAATCACCTTGGGCTGGATGGTGAGTGATTCTAGTAACTTCAGGTATGATATATGGGTTTCCTGGTTTATGATGGGAGACCTGTAACTAGCAAGAATATGGTAATGGATCTTTCCCATGGTTAGTTGGACATTGGATAGCTCAAGCATGTCATATTGTTTGACCAGCCTTGAGGTGTGCTTAGCCTTTGTGTAGATAGATACACCTCCACGTTTTGTGCTTTCATGTTCAGTGGATGGCTGGAACATATGAAAAGTGTAACAGCCATGCACTGCCAGAGCGCTTTCTGTAGCTTTGAACCATGTTTCAGTAACCACACAGACTTCAGCATTCTCCAGGGTGAGGAGAGCTTCCAGGAGTGCAGTTTCTTGTTGAGATTCCAAGCATTGAGCAGTAACACCTTTAGCTTTTCCAGAGTAGCGTTTATCATGCTGGAAAGTTTGTCTGTTTGGCAGTGTCTAAAAAAGGCACTACGAGACAGATAATGTTTTGGCCAATATCCAGAAGCCTAGAGGTGACAGGTGAAGACCATCCCTGGCAAAATAACATGGCCTATCAACCATGTCCTCCCAGGCTGACAAGTATTGGACCTCTTTGGAATGACGCCAGTAGCTAAGCCAGTTGTTAAAGTTGATCATTTTTTTGTTGGTATTACGGCATCTTCCTTGGAGATGGTAGAATGTTGCTCAGTGCTAGGCACATAGCAGCCTGTGACACACATTCTGAGAGCTCAGTCATGTCTGTCTTCATATAATCCAAGGAGGTATGTCTCAGTTTATTCATGGGCTATGACTGAGTCATACTTGTACTTAGGGTTAAGTTACCTGAGTGCTCATATGATCTGGTGACTCCTGGCCCTAACAGACAACTAACTATAACCTTGTCCTTATCCAGCTTGGTAAGAGGGACATCAGTGTGTTTCACAATGAAGTTTCCTATGACCAAAATTATTGGGTTGTGCAGTGTTGCACTTTATAAGCTTGGTAGTTGAGACACAATGAGATGTGACTTTGTGTTGTATTGGGAATTGTCTTGTTTGTGTGCATGTAGAGCTTCTGAGGACTGCACCCAAGAGGCCTTTGAGGTTTGGGTAAGTTACATGTGAGCACCTCTGCATATGTGGATCTCTGTGTGTGGTCCTTTGTGGGTGCAGTGAGTGATGTGTGTGTGATTCGCTGACAGCCTGTTTGTTACTTTTTGTGTCTGCTTGAGAGAGTCTAGCCTCCAGTGTCAGTTTGTAACTACAGCTCACAAATATTGTATTTATCTGTTCAAGAATTAAGTGGTTGTCACTGTACATAAGGCAATTGTTACATTGTGTCAGGATGCCCATGTCCATCAAGCTGGATGCAGAGATATTAAGAAAGTGCCCATCCATGGCTGCAGGTCCTAATATGTAATTGCAAGGGATAGGAGTGGAGGGTGTTTGTAGCCAGATGAGGAAAAGGTGCTTGATTGGTGTAATCTGCAGCTAACCTAACCAGTCTTACTACCCAGCACCCCAACCACATGCTTTCTCAGCAGCAATAGTCCCTGTAGTGCTATAATAAGGTAAGGTAGACCTATACAGTCCTAAAGATGTAAATGCTGCTCACTGTACAAACTAGTTGCCTTGTGAGTAAAGCAAGACTGAGGTAAAGTTATTTGGTGTTTTTTACAGGGAAGTTTCAACTTCTGGTGATGGTGTGCATACAAGGCACCCCTGCACAAAGAGCAGCTTCTTGCAAATGCGGGGCTTATATACCGTAAGAAAAAAGCTAATTTGACACTAACTATGCTGTAAGGCCAATCAGGTAAGCACGCAGTGAGCTTTCCAACAGCAGTTCCCAGCTTAGATAGGTGAAATCAGCCCTCTCCTGCCATACGAGTGCAGACTTTAACCCTCTTAATGTAAAATGATGCATTTGGAGCCCAAGTGTTAAGGAACCTCAAACAGATGCCTAATACTAACTAAGAAAGCACTAGGTGAAATGTATTTCAGTGCATAGCAGCAGCCCTGACAGCAGTTTGAAAGTGCAACTTTAAACTTTAAAGAAGTGCAATAAAACAGTAAATAGCACAGTAAACTTTCACCGTATAATGAAAATAAGAAATGTTACCAGATATTTGTGTCTGCAAAGGGCACTGGCACAATGTGCAGCTCTGTGCAAACGTGTCGAATTTATACCAGCGCTGGAAATACTGAAAATAGACTACCGATCCTTCTGGCTAATAAAACAACTACACTTAAAGCCCTTTTGTTTACTTCCCAACTCAGATAGAGCAGGTAAACACCTACTGCCACTAGATGAATAATCCCAGTCCTCTTAAGGTAAAACCACAGTAAAAGAGTGTCCGGAGTGAAATGCTGCCACAAACACACTTCAGTTAACGGAAAGGCAATAAGTAACTCAAGGTAACAGCAGTGAACTTTAAACAGGTTATGAAAGTGTGGTTATTCGATAAAACTACTTCATTTTGTAGAAATGAGCCAAGAGCCACTCAGTGTTGCAGAAATTGTAAAGGCACTAAAACAAGCCCTCCACCCAATAAAACACCTACATGCAGGAATCTCTAGCCTGTTTCTCCAACCTGTACAGACCAGGCTACCACTCACTACCACTAAATGGAAAATTCTATGTCCTCTTGATGTGTAAACACAGAAGAGAGCTTGCTAGAGTGTAAAAATGCATTAATTTTACCAACAGCTAGCTAAACAATGAATTCAGAGGAAGTAAATCAGTAGAACAGACAATGAGAGGCAAAATGACTTTATTTAGATTATTCCTAAGCTAACGGCCCTTCCAAGCCATTTTAAGCCTAGCCAATTATCCCTTGTGAGACTCAAACCTTGCACCTTATGTTTGTAAGGCAAGCACCTTAACCATTAGGCCATACTCCCAACCATTTTCTTCAAATAAGCACAAGGAAAGGCAAACAAAATAATTCAACATGTAAGCAGCAGCATAGAAAGGGAGGAGCTTATAAAGCTCAATTTACAGTCAGGGTGGGCATCTTAAAATCACCAAGTTTAAAAAGCAGATGAAGGAATGAGAAGTATAGGTGGGAAAAATAACCACCAGGGAGTCACCAACTACAGGATTCGATTGTTGGAGACACAAGGAATAAAAAGGGACCAGAATTACAAGAAACGTGTCCTTTTCTATAAGCATGTGGATATTACTGTTAACCATGCCATGTAGCAAGTAATCTCTTTCACTACTAGAGATGTAAACTGTATGATTCCCTTGTGTAAAGTTACATAAGATCTGTATTAGAATACAGTAGTCAGTTTTGTATCTATACAACTGGTCAGCTTAGATATCTTGAGTCTGTCCAAAGAAAATTCAGAAAGAGGTTAAGATATGTAACAGATATATCTTGCAAGGATAGATGTTTCCAGTTTGAGCTTTTTTATGAATTATTACTGCTACAAAAGCATTATTTTACAAAGCTTACAGTAATGCAGTACTATGAAAGATGTTAAATTTGACCATATTATACTGTATTGGAAAGTATAAAACAGAATTTAGAATGCAATTTGTGACTAACCATATATCCCGTATCTGGATTAGACTTCCGTTATATACCAGGAAGTCTGCCACTACTTTAAGTTTTGAAAAGAACTTAGATGCATGGGTAAATAGAAATGTTTACGATCGTAAGTTTTTGGAGAGTGTGTTCTTTGGGCCGGAGCAGAGTAGTTAAACCTGTGAATTATCTACTTTTGACAGGAGATCTATATAGTTTATCCAGCATAGTTCAGCTGTGAACAGTTGACATCGAAACTAAAATCTGCCTTCCTGAACCAACAGTCCTCACGAAACCTAACAAATATTTTTTTGGACAAGCCCCCATACCTCCTGAGTTTGTGTGTGTTTGTGCTGAGGGGGGGAATGGGATTTGCCACCCATCTTCCTCTCTTAAATTAGATTACTAATTCCATGGTCCCACAGCAGTGAGGAAATGGGAAATTCTTTACAAATCTTAATACAGTATCGCCAGGAACCACAACTTCACAGTGTAACAAAACTACCAACATGAATAGTCTGGTAAAGGTAACATTAGGGAAAACAGGATTGTAGCTTTATGGAATTATCCCTAGGAAAATCAGCTAGAATCAAAGGCTCCAGAATTCCATTACTAGTACTTCACAGGTGTTGCATAAAAAGATAAAAAATATTCTTTCCTTTAGGAGGTAGTAGGCAGCACAAGGTTTTCCAAACCAAATTAGCTGTTCCAGCATATTAGTGGAATTTAGAGCAACTGGTTAGCTACATGGCCATTAACAATTTAATTTAATGGGTTGCGGAACTTAAGACTGTGAAACAGTGAAGAGTTTCTTTATTTCTAATGCAGTTTGGTGTAGAAGACTGAATCTCTGAGCTGTTAATGACCTGCTTTCTGTGCCCTGAGTACAGGGTTTGAGTCCTTCTACCTTTATTTGCCTACTGTGTCACTGAACAAGTCATTTAACCAGCCATTACTCCTTTGTCCAGTGGGCTTACCCAGCCAACAGACAAAGTAAAACAAAACAAAAAAACAGACTAGGCAAGATTGACTTTGGCTGTCTTTTCACTATTAATAGCACATTAATATTGGAGTGGGCTAGAGACTGCTCGGGACTGAGTTTTGTTCATTATAGATGTGAAAAAGGGGAGGATCAGCCCTGAATTACATTCTGGCTGAGATGCATTCAGTAGAAGTTGGGGGTTACCAAGGCATCCATGGGTGTGTATGAAAGGGGCATTATGTTTGTTTTGTTCAGAGTTATTTCATCTAGTAGAATGACCTGTCAAAACTGGGCTGTTCAGAGTAGTAGCTCCCACTGCTTTTTGGCGGGGCTATACAGCCTGTCTCCACAACTTCCTTACTTAAGTATACTAATTTCAAGATCATACGACTTTTAACAAAGGGAGCTATTTCAAAATATTCTCCTACTCACTGAAATTGCTCTCACTGTAATGGATTATTCCTTGAAAAAGGTAGTCTTCCATACTGGGAGTAATGTGTAGGCTACCTGCTAAACACAGAGGTTCACCAACAACTAATTTAGGATACTTGCTCAACAGAGAGCTTCACCAACAACCGATTGCATAAGATACCTTCTCAGCAGAGAGGTTTGCCAACAACTAATCTCATAAGGTACCTGCTCAACAGAGAGGTTCGTCAACAACTTACCAGTGTGTAACTCATTGACTCTTATCTCTCCAGTCCCATTCCTCTCATGTTACCACTTCCTGGTGATGTTTTCTGCTATGTGACTTACAATGTGAATTCATAGTTTTCATGGCTATCTTACAGGATGTTTCTTTTTTCCCCACAGTTGTACAAAAGTAGAATTAGTACATATAAATTAAAGGAGTGTGGGAATTGGAGGTTCCCCACATGGAGTTGCAGGGGGGGGGGCTTATGTTTTGTGTCTTTTTTTGGATCACATAAGCGGTTCGAAATCGTTCATGATTAACAAAGTTTACATTTGGGGTTAGCAGGCATACTGAAGTAGATCTGAGCAGCTGATACATACTGCAGGTGATAGAAATCATAACATTCTGTAAATCACTTCTGCAGAGATTTTGTACACTATCAGTTCTTTTGTGTCATCACTCAGTGTTTCTGTGTTGTAGGGCAATATTTCATCATGTGGGCTTACTGTTATTTAAATTAAAAGTAACATTTAGGCTACAGAAGTTCTAGGAAACAAAGTTACTCATTTTGTTTTTTGATCTGTTCAATACAGATTGCAACTGAAGCATTCTTCATTAAAGAAATTCAGGACTTTTCACATCACAAGGGTACTTCTGAATCTGTGTAATTAAAATGATGGGAAGCCACTGATTTGTTTTTTTGTTGACTAATTTATAGTACCCGGTTAAGGGGGGCATGCATAATCAGTCATTAAAGAAAGATTTGTATTTTTTGACAGCTCTGTTTTGTACAGACAAAGACGGGCACTTCCTGGAGTCACTGCTTTTCACGGGTGTAAGCTCCCACATCCTTTAATTTATTCTGCACTTACTTTCTATTCTGATGTCCTGCTCACCACAAGAAGCACTGTTTCCCAGATGAGTGTGGCTGCAAACATTTCCTGTGTTCATAAATCACAACCTCTTTATTCTTTCACTGTTTCCAGGTTCCTGCCCTGAGAGTCAATAGACAGTGATATGTCCCCTTCCCCCAAGGCAGTTCTGGTTTAAATTACCATCCCCACTGCCTGCTCGTGCCATACTTAAGTTCTGGCCTTTCCACGTCTCAAATCTCATTGCTTTGAAGTCAGCTGGACTCCCTGCATTTCATTACCTTTCCTAGAAAATCATATTAGCATTTGTATGACTCCAGGGGGTCATGTTTACATCAGCCAAACTTGAGTGTGCTTTTACACAGTGCCTTAAGCTATATATCCAAGCACTGCAAAGTCTAAACATCTACTTCAAAGTCAAAATAGTTCTCTGTCAATACAGTTGATCCAAAGCAAGATGGTAACTGAATCCTGGTTGAAACACTAAATTTACCCTCTGTGTGTAGAGGTAATTTTCATTCTGGGCTCTACTGAAAGTTATATCCAGACAGCAAAAAACTGCTAGTTTGTGTTGAGAGAGAAGTAAAATTTGGTTGTTTTGTCCTTACTATGCCATGTGCTTGAAATGTGTAAGAGTTGCTACCTCACAAATTTTGCTGTATCGCATACATCTGAACCTTTCAGGGTTATTTATAACACACCATACAAGAATTGTACCAGTTACACCATGTGGCATGTATTAAGCTTTGGTATAGTGGCAATCAGCAAGTATAGAACAATGCAAAGGGCAGTTTCTGTGTTCTGACTGGCATTCCGAGCTGTGGGGATTGCATGTCCTGTTTAACCTGTACTAAAAAATGCACAAAACATAAATAATATGCCATAACTTATGTAGTGTGAAACTCAAGACAGACAGTAGCAGCACATCGACAGTGTCTCTGTTGTACTAGTTGGCCGACCATAGTGTATACCAAACTGAAATGTTGCAGTGTGTCGTAATAATAACATAAGTAATCAAGTTCTCCTTACTGTTAAAGTCAATGTGTTCTGTTACTAGTATGTTCCAGTGGCATAGTATATCATATCCTTAGTTCAACATTCTGTTCATAACACTAGTCTTAAAACCATCTGTGTACTGCTTTAATTTTAGTTATCCATTTTCTAACTGTCAGTGAAGTGATATTTGCAGTTCTTTTTCAGCCACTACTGTGGCTGCATGGAGAGATGTATTGTATATAGTCAGGTAGTTTGCCTGTGGGAGGAAACAGAAGTATCCATAAAAAACCCACACATACTTTGTGAGAACAAGCAGACACCAGACCGACAGTGAGGGAAAGCCATAAAATGCCCAGACGTTAGAGGTACGAGAAGGAGTAACTGGAGTGTACCCCTGTTCCACCTTGATTCAGTTTAAGACACCAGAATTACATCACAGTACATGCTGGGAGTAAAAACTTATTTTATTTAAAACAGTAGTTGTGATATAAGTAGTATGAGGTCTGAAGCCTTTACCCTGAGCCTCAAATGCCATTTAATAAGCCATCAGAATGACTTCTAAAAAAAGCTGCATGTTGTTCAAAGCAAGCATGAGTGATGATCTTTTATTTAGTCTTTATCCTTGCAGGGCAGTATTTGTTGGAGTATGTATTGCTTGTGAGCTGTATTAATTAGTGTATTGTAATGTAATTGTTTTGAAGATTTGTCAGTGCTTGTTGTTATATTTTTATTGTGTTATCTGGAAATATGGAAGTAAGTAAATGTGTATATGTAGCCCCCAGTGGTAAGAATACGTTTCAGAAAATGTAGGACATCTGGTGAGCAGGGAGTGCAGACTGCAGCTGATGCTAAGTTATGTAGGACATCTGCTGAGCAGGGAGTTTAAGTCTGTAGGTGATGCCAAATTATGCAGGACACTTGCTGCGCAGGGAGTCTAGGATGTAGGTGATGCTGAGTTATGCAGGACACCTGCTGCGCAGTGATTATAGTTTGTAGCTGATGGTACGTTATGCAAAACACCTGCTTCACAGGGAGTGTAGTTTGTAGGTGATACTAAGTTATGTAGGACACCTGTCAAGTAGGGAGTGTAGTTTATAGGTGATGCTAAGTTATGTAGGACACCTGTCAAGTAGGGAGTGTAGTTTATAGGTGATGCTAAGTTATGTAGGACACCTGTCAAGTAGGGAGTGTAGTTTATAGGTGATGCTAAGTTATGTAGGACACCTGTCAAGTAGGGAGTGTAGTCTGTAGGTGATGCTAAGTTATGCAGGACACCTGCTGCGCAGGGAGTCTAGGGTGTAGCTGATGCCAAGTTGTGCAGGACACCTGCTGTGCAAGAGTGTAGTTTGTAGGCGATGCTAAGTTATGCAGGACACCTGCCAAGCTGGGAGTGTAAGTCTGTAGCTGATACTAAGTTATGCAGGACACCTGCTGTGCAGAGAGTCTAGGCTGTAGGTGATGCTAAGTTATGCAGGACACATGCTGCACAGTGATTATAGTTTGTAGGTGATGCCAAGTTATGCAAGACACCTGCTGCGCAGAGATTATAGTCTGTAGCTGATGGTAAGTTATGCAGGACACCTGCTGCACAGGCAGTCTAGACTGTAGCTAATGCTAAGATGTCCTTCATGGATGCATCTGCAGTCATAACAAGTGGGTTGTCCTGTCGTCAGGCAGCCCTGCAGTCGGCCGGATTCCAAAGTCCGGGTCCGGCTTCGGCTGATGTCGCACTCCACCCGACGTCATCTCTGTTGGTCTTCGGGTATAAAAGCATCAGCCGACGCCATTTTCCCCAGTCTTTCTTGCCGCGTGGCGCCCGAAGCAGAAGCTGTTCGCAAGTGCCGGTCGGTCGGATCCAGAGATTACTTCTACCGAATACTACTTGAAGACTTCTAAAGCTAAGTACCCGTTGGGGACTCTTTCTTGCCTCAGCCGATGTCAGAAAAAGTTAACAATTGTTTAACCTGTGGGAAACAAATACCTCATAAAGATTTCCACTCTTACTGTCTGCCTTGTTTAGGCCCAGCCCACGACGTAGCAGCCTGTTCGCCTGTGCCTCTTTCAACCGACGAACGCTTAGGCGTCGGTCGGAGTTTGCAGAACAGTTTTTCGGTTCTGATTTTGCGTACATTATGCCGTCGGATCCTCCGACTACCCCAAAACGCAAAGATAAAGACCGACACTCGCGGTTTCGGCCGAAACCACGGTAAAGCAAACCGCGAGTGTCTCGGTTTCGGCTGAAACCGAGAAAACTGATCAAAGTACAGCTGACCCTATTCTTACAACTGAGGCCCCTGCTACAACTCTTGAATCGACCTCAGAAATTTTACCCACTACGGTGGTTGACTTATCAGACACCATTCCCTTGGATGTCTCTACCCCAGCACGTGGTGCTGCTAGGCCTCCAGCTGCCATGTCCATTAAGGCCTTCGCCAGGGCTAAAGCAGCCAAGACTTCTAAAACAGTGCCTGTTAAACCCCCCACATCCAGGCCCTCTTCTAGTTCTCAAATGCTTTCTTTGGCAGAAGATTTAATTTCTTTAATTAGAGGATCTCAATCTCACCCAGACAGGGCCTCTCAGCCCCCAGAGAAGAGACCTAGGGCAGAGCCCCCTGAGCCAGTGTCTTCTGATGATTCTGCTGATGAATCAGACATAACTGACCAGCCTGAGGCTCCCTTCTCCAATTTTGAAGATTCTGATGCTGAAGAATCCATTCCAGCTGCTTCCCCACCAGAAGAATTCTCCTTTGGGGAAACCTTGCATGCCATGCGAGAACAGTTCCAATGGCAGCAACAGGATTTTTCAGACTCCAGAAAAGACTTAGGCCCTTTCTGCACCTCCCACAGCACAGGCCCTTAGCTATACCTCCTGTTCTCTCTGTGGTGGATGATGCTTTCAATGATGTTTGCTCCGCTCCAGATTCTTTACCCCAGCCCCTGCCAAACAAGACAGATTTTACAGGGTGCCAGATACTCATCACCACCTTTACAAGGCCCCACTTGCAGACCCAGAAACTATATCCCAGGGTCACAAGGCAGTAGCCGCGACTACAGCTAAAAACCCTATTCCTGCTGAAAGCGAAGCAAGGTCATTAGACAGATGGGGTAAAAGATCTACACTTCAGCAACTCTCTCAGCTAGAGCTTTAAACTGTCAGTTTCACATGATACAATACCAAGAGTTTATGCTTGATCAGTTAACTAAAAACTAACCACTGATGAATCTCTTGATAAGAAATATGTATTAGAGATGGTAAATAACATACAACAGGTTAGCAACCATTCCTTAAAATGTGGCTATGATGCACTGGAGGCTTCATTTAGATCAGCCATGACAGGCACAGTGATAAGAAGGCATGCATGGCTAAAAGAACAAGCTTTACCGGATCATGTTAAAGCTAAGTTGCTAGATGCTCCTATGGACAAGACAAGTTTGTTTGGTACACCTGCCCAGCAGGTTATGAAGAAAATGGAAGAAAAGGCAAAATCTGTTCAAACTGTTAAAGATTTCTTGCAGGTTCAACCCCAAGGTTTAGCAGGAACTGGCCTGCCAAAATTGGTCCTTTCCTGACTCCACAAAATTTCAAAGGGGCAGGAATAGACGCTCCAGAGGCAGAAACCAATCCAGAGGAGGTGCCTACAGAGGACGACAGTGGCAAGGTAACAACAGAGGCACAGACACAGCCACTGCCACTACATCAGCACAACCACAGTGACTTAATCCTAAATCCGCCTACCAGGGAACAAATAGCAGCTCCTCTAGGCGGAAAGTTAACCTTATTTTCAAAGAACTGGCACTACATAACAAAAGACAAGTGGATTTTACAAACCATATATCAAGGTTACCGGTTTCACTTCCACACTTTACCAGTCAAAAGAGGAATGCCAAATCTACCTCCAAATCAAAAAACAGAGGCTCTACGCCAGATAATGGAGTTAGCAAGCATGAGAGCTGTGGAAAGAGTGCCAACAGCAGAACAAGGAAAGGGGTTCTACTCCAGACTATTCCTAGTTCCAAGAAAGGAAAAAAGTTGGAGACCAGTTCTCGACCTGTCCACCTTAAATACATACATCATTGTCCCAAAATTCAAAATGCTGACCCTACAGCAACTTCTTCCCATGCTGGGCAAGGAGTCTTGGCTGGTAACTCTAGATCTCAAGGAGGCATACCTGCACGTCCCCATTCGACCAATCTGCAGAAGATACCTCAGATTTCTTGCAGGATCAGAGCACTATCAATTCTCAGCATTGCCCTTTGGCTTATCTACTGCCCAGAGTATTCACAAAATGCCTGGCATCAGTAATCGCCCATTGCAGACTACAGGGAATTCAAATTTACCCATACCTGGACGACTGCCTGCTACAAGGGACAACAAAAGCAAGCTGACAACAGATTTACAAAGGGTCATTTACTTGCTACAAGGACTGGGATACACAGTCAATTTACAAAAGTCAAGGCTGATACCATCCCAAACAAGGACGTTCTTGGGCGGAATTGGACACAGTACAACAAATGGCATTCCTGACTACAGAAAAACAAAAGAACTTCCTCTTTACTTCTTGGCACTAACAAAACTGAACAAGTTAACAGCAAGAAAAGTTCTGCAGGCCTTGGGCTTCATGGCATCATGCATAATCTTGGTCCCATTTGCCAGACTACATATGAGGAAACTACAGTGGTACCTAAATAATTTATGGTCCCAACACAGACACAGTCTAGAAACAGAAATCCCACTAATTCCATGCTTAAAACAGGAGTTCCTATGGTGGGCTCAGGCATGCCAGTCAAACCCAGGCCTACCCTTTCGCAGATGTCAACCAAGCCAGACCATCACAACAGGCGCTTCAGACCTAGGATGGGGGCCCACATGCTGGACAAATGCGTGCAAGGATTGTGGACACAGGATCAACTTCGCCTGCACATCAATCTAAAAGAAATGCTGGCAGTAAAACTGGCAATCCAAAAGTTCAAACCATTTCTCAAAGAGGGCCAGTTGATGATAAGGACAGACAACACCACAGTCATGTGGTACATCAACAAACAGGGAGGCACTCAATCATACCCCTATGCAGAATGACCTTGGAGCTGTGGACCCTGGCACTCAGCTACAACATTCAGTTACAGGCAATATTTGTACCGGGAAAGACAATACTCTAGCAGACATATTAAGCAGAACCACTTCGGATGCCCACGAATGGAAGCTGCACCGGACATCTTCAAGACCATCTCAAAGAAATGGGGAATGCCACAGATAGACCTATTCGCATCACCTCTCAATCACCAGCTCAAAAAATTCTGCACAAGGACATTCCACCCACTAGCATGGAAAGTGGACTCACTCTCCTTCAACTGGAAAGGCCTAACAGCATATGCATTCCCACCTCTTCCTTTGATACACAAGGTACTACTAAAAATCAAGGAAGAACGTCCAAGGATAATCCTGATAGCTCCAAACTGGCCAAGACAGCACTGGTACCCACTACTGAAGAGCATGTCTCGAAACAAAATGTGGCCAATACCTCTGATGCCTTTGATGTTAACTCAGAACAACTACAGCATCATACATCCAAACCTAAAAACGCTGCAACTGACTGCATGGAACATCACATAACAGCAGCTAATCCAGAACTTTCCCAAAGGGTTAAAGACATTATTCTTGAAGCACGCAGACCTTCAACAAGAAGGAACTATGCTGGAAAATAGAAAAGGTTTGTCATTTGGAGTACGGAAAGAGGAAAAGATGTGTCAAACATAGATATGCCTAACATTCTGGAGTATCTGGCCGAACTTCTTCATTCAGGCCTGTCCTACTCCTCCATCAAGATACATGCATCAGCTATTTCAGCAGAATACAGCGTTGAGCCACCTGTTGTGTCGCACCCTTTGCTCAGGCAGTTCCTCAGAGGAATCAAGAATGTAAAACCTCCAAGGAAACCACCATTACCAGCTTGGGATTTAAACTTTGTGCTAGAAAAGTTGACACTATCACCCTTTGAACCAGCAGCAACAGCAGACCTACAACACCTGTCATGGAAAACTGCTTTCCTACTGGCAATAACTTCAGCAAGGAGGGTTTCAGAACTACAGGCCTTAATGGCAGTGCAACCCTTCCTAATCTTCCACCAAGATAGAGTGTCCATGAGGACTAATCCTACATTTATGCCCAAGGTGGTATCCAGAGTGTCTTTGAACCAGGCAATCCACCTACCTACCTTCTTTCCCAACCCACAAAACAGGGGAAAGAATACTGCATACCTTGGATGTACATAGACAGCTACGCTACTACTTGGACAGAACAAAAAACAGCAGAAAGACTGACCAACTTTTTGTAGCCTATGCAACAGGAAGGGAAGGAAAAGCTATTTCCAAACAGACAATCTCCAAATGGATAGGAAACTGCATACGATACTGTTACTCCTTCCATGGAAAACCAATTCCACAGAACATAAGACCTCATTCTACAAGGGCAACAGCCACTACCACAGCCTTCTTACGAGGAGTGGCAACCAAAGACATTATTGAGGCGGCTACTTGGACCTCCGTGCATACATTTGCCAAGCATTATAATTTGCCTCTATATTCCAGATCCCGAGCAGGGTTTGCCACTGCTGTACTGCAAGGGATCCTAAACACACCATAATCTACTGTTAGTGTCCCGCCCTAGTTAGCTATGGTATTCTACCCACTTGTTATGACTGCAGATGCATCCATGAAGGACATAGTACAGTTTTGTACCTACCATAAATGTAGATGTCCGAACTGGATAGCATCTGCAGTCAGGATTACCCTCCCTCCTTCCCTCTGTGGTACTCCTAGGGTGTTTACCCTCCTAATAGCTAGCTGTTGGGGAGTCTTTTATGGTGTATTTGTTTGTATATATGTACATATATGCTTATTGTTGTGTTTACCTCTATCTATTTGGAAACATTGGCATCTATCCAAATTTTAGCCTGCAAGAGGGCTACTGGCATCTGGGGCAAGAAACACTGAGGAAAATGGCGTCGGCTGATGCTTTTATACCCGAAGACCAACAGAGATGACGTCGGGTGGAGTGCGACATCAGCCGAAGCCGGACCCGGACTTTGGAATCCGGCCGACTGCAGGGCTGCCTGACGACAGGACAACCCACTTGTTATGACTGCAGATGCTATCCAGTTCGGACATCTACATTTATGGTAGGTACAAAACTGTACTTTATGTAGGACACCCGCTGAGCAGGGAGTGTAGTCTGTAAGTGATGCTAAGTAATTCAGAACAACCGCTGCGTAGGGAGTGCAGTTTGTAGGTGATGCTAAGTTATGTAGGACACCTGCCAAGTAAGGAATGTAGGCTGTAGGTGATGCTAAGTTATGCAGGACACCTGCTGAGTGTAGGCTGTAGGTGATGCTAAGTTATGCAGGACATCTGCTACGCAGGGAGTCTAGGCTGTAGGTGATGCTAAGTTATGTAAGACAGCTGCTGCGCAGGCAGTGTAGTCTGTAGGTGATGCTAAGTTATGTAGGACACCTGCCAAGTAGGGAGTGTAGGCTGTAGGTGATGCTAAGTTATGCAGGACACCTGCTGAGTGTAGGCCGTAGGTTCATACTAGGCTATCTGCCCTAGGGCATTTATAAGCCTAGCCAGAATGTGTTTGGCTTTCGCCACCCATTTTAAATTTATTTTGCGATGCCCTTTTTCGAGGTTAGTATACTGTGCCTCTGTCTAACAGTGACACAGAAGTGATACCCGGGGTAAACCTACGATCTCCCATCCACTCATCAAGATTCCTCTTGAAGAGAGTCAATGAGGGACTCTGCCTAACCTGGACTGGGATTTTATTCCAGAGTGAAGGGAGCCTCTGGGTTATGAATCTGTCCCTCCAGCATGTCCTATTTATTTCAGTGCTGAGGTTCAAGTCTCTCGAGCGTGTAGCTCGATGGGATTTGGATTTTCTGAGGTGCAGCATGTCCATTAATTCGGGTTGGACATGGCTTTATACGTCAGGCACAGATCGCCTCTGAACAGGCGGTATGCCACTGAGTAGAGCTGGAGTTTCTTTAACCGGGCAGCATATGGCATCTGTTTGAGCCCTTTGATCCTCTTGGTGAGGTACTTTTGGGGTCTTTCCAGTTGCTGCAGGTGTCTGGTAAGGTACATCCCAAAAGGGGCATTGTACTCAATTATGGGCCTGATGAGGGATGAGTAGAGAGGCACGGTGACGTCCCCTGATCTAGATGTGAATCCCTTCATGATTAGGTGGGCTATATAAAATGTTTTTCTAACCACTTTGGCCATGTGGTTGTCAAATGAGAGATTGCTATCAACTTGGGTCCCCAGGTCCCTAATTACTTCTTCTGTACTTAATGGATTACCACCTATGTGGTAATTTGTGGGCACTTTGTTTTTGCCAAGGAGGATGACTATACACTTTTTGGCATGTAGCTTGAGGCCATGGCTCTGGCACCAGTTTTCTGTTTCTATGAGGCCCTTTTGGAGGATGCTTGTGTCGGCTGGAGAGTCGATTATGGCGCCCAGTTTGCAGTCATCTGCGAACTTGGTCAGCCACAGTCCTTCCGTGTTGGCCTGTACCTCTGAGAAATATATACCGAACAAGAGAGGTCCCAGGACTGAGCCTTGTGGGACACCACTTGTAACTGGTTTGGAGTCTGACATGGCTCCAGCAATTCTAACCATGTGGGTTCTGTCCTTGAGCCAATTTGCAATCCATCTAGTGACATAGGGGTTTATATTTAAGCTGGTGAGCTTATCTATAATGCCTGAATGGGGTATTGTATCGAAGGCTGAGGTCCAGGTAGGCTGTGTGGACCACCTTCCTCTCGTCAATGGCCTTGGTGACTGTTTCAAAGAAATCAACCAGGTTTAAGAGGCAGGATCTGCCCTTAACAAAGCCAAACTGAGTAGGATCCAGTGTTTGTAGGTCCCCAATATCTTTATTTATGAGGTCCATGATGATCTTTTCCATAGCTTTGCAGACCAAGCTAGTCAGGCTTATGGGGCGATAGTTTCCAGGATCCGTTGAGGCACCACCTTTATGGAGAGGGACCACTGTTGCTGTACACCACTCTTTGGGCACATATCCTGTAGTAAGGCTGAGATTGAACAGTAGTTTTATGTTTGGGTTTAGCTCATCTTGGAGTTCATGTAGGGCAGCCGGGACACCGTCTGGTCCCATTGATGCTGTGTTTTTGCTTTGGAGAGGGCGGCTCTTACCTGAGCATCTGAGATGTCAGGGGGGCAGCACTCTGCTGGGATAGATATTTGCCCTTTTGGTGGGGTGGGGGGGGGGAGTTTGCGCTGAACCTGTCAGCTAGGATGTTGGCAATGTCTGTGGGTTCGGTGTATTTTTTGTCATTTTGGACTAATTCTGAGCATATCTGGGAATTACCACCCAGGTTCCTAACATAACTAAAGAAAGCCTTGTGATTATCCTTAGTGTCCTGTGCAATTTTTCTCTCGAAGCTGGCCTTAGACATTTTTATGTGTGCCCGTAGTTTTTTGCTAATACTGATCAGTGATGGCTTCCCTTTTTGGGATTTTGCTCTATCATTTAGTAGCTTCCTCCTTCTATTGTATAGTTTGTTTATGGCTGGGGTCCACCAGACAGGACGTCTGCCTTTAGAGGATTGGGTCTTGGTTTTATTTGGGATCATGATCCATGCATACCAGAAGGTGTTTATAGAATGCGTTTATAAAGGATTCTGCGGTCTGGGCCGTAATTTCCACAGGCCGCGGGCCTTGAAGGATTCCACCTCAGTTTTGAGGAGTGTGAAATTTGCTTTAGGGAAGTTTTTCACTGTGGTTTTCTGGGCAGGGGGTGGCGTCGGGATGTGAATATCCAGTGAGATTAGTTTATGGTCTGATCTTACCAGTGAGGGATACACTTCTGGTCTGGAGCATAGAGTCCCCATGTTGGTGAGGAGCAGGACCAGTATGTATTTCCCGCTTGTGGGAGTGGTAACAAGTTGTTCCATAGCATTTGAGTTTATAAATTCTAGGAACCTTTGGGCTAGGGTGTTGGAGCTAGAGTAATACTCCCAGTCTATGTTTGGGTAGTTGAAGTCGCCCAATATAATGGTGTTTGGAGAGACCTTCATATTTTCCAGTGTTCTCAGGAAGGCCGAGTAGGGTTCCTGGGTTTGGGAGGGTGGTCTGTAGCAGGCTATAAACTGGAAGGCAGTTTTACCCACTGTTAGTTGCACATGGATAGTCTCTGATGCTTCGTGCTTTGCCACCAACCTGGAGGTGTGGGTATCTTTGATGAATATCGATACTCCCCCTCTTTTTGTGGTTCGGTCCAAGTTTTGGGGCCGAAAAGCATGGTATGAGGTATAACCTGGTAGTGCTGGGGTGCTCTCGGGAGCCCTGAACCAGGTTTCTGTTACTGCACAGATATCGATGTTCTCCATGCTAAGGAGAGTTTCGAGTGCATGCATCTTGAGGTTTAGACTTCTGGCGTAGATAGCATTACTCTTAGTTTCTTATCCCTTGTGATACCTATGGAGATGGGTTTGTCTTTCGAGCCTTGCCTAAAAAAGGCACTATGGGGGTAGCAAGAGCGTTTGCCAATATCCGAAAGCCCAGGGGTGACAGGTGCAAGCCGTCCCTAGCGAAGCATCGTGGCTTGTCGAGCATATCATCCCAAGCTGACAGGCATTGGATCCCCTTTGAATGACACCAGTACTTAAGCCAATTGTTGAAATTGATCATCTTGTCTTCATATTGTGGCATCATTCTTGGTGAGGGTAAGATGCTACTCAAGGTCAGGGTCATACCGGCCTGGGCTACATGCTCAGAGAGCTCCTTTATGTCTCTTTTCATGTAGTCCAGGGAGGTACATCTCAGGTCTTCACACCAGCATGGACAATAACTGAGTCATATTTGTACTTGCCTTGGAGTGACCTGAGTGCTTGTGGCGGATCCTAGCGCCCGACAGGCTGCTCACCGTGACCCTCTCCTTGTTCAGCCTGGTGAGCGGGACGTCAGTGTACCTGACGATAGAGTCACCTATTACAAGTGTATCAGGTGTGTTGTTTAGTCTTAAGGGCTGTGACTGTTCGGCACACTGGCTTTGTGAGATATGTGTTGCACGTGTTTTGTTTTGGGGTAGCGGCTGCTTGGGTGTCTGCTTTGGAGGTCTCTGCTGCTTTGGCAGATCTTTATTTAGAGCCTCCGAGTATGTTTTTGTGTGATTATGTGTTTGGTTTGCTGTTGTGGTAGGTCTATGTGAGACTGGAATTGTAGTGAGTGTGGTTTCCTTCTCCTCCTGACTGGTTATGCCAGTACTGAGTTGAGAGAGCTTAGCCTCCAGTTTGGCTATATGGTTGCATCTCTCACATGTGTTGGAATTTGTTGGGAGGAGGAGAGGGTTGTCTGTGTACGAGGCAGTTATAACATTGCCTCAAGATTCCCAGATTCACCAGCTGTACCGGAGAGGAGATTGACAACTGACCTTTGGACATGCTAGAATAATATTGGGAATTCCTTAATAACTGAAAACCAGGGCCAGTGGGGAGTGAGGGTGTAGTGCTTTTAATTTTTAGTGCTGACTTATATAATTGCTTTAGTGAGCAAGTGCCAGGTAACTTAAGTGCAATGTGTTACAGGTAACTTAAATGCAAAAACGACAAACAGTAACTTTCTTTCAAGTGAAACAAGGAAATAAGTACAGTAAGCAATGCAGATATCACTAGTGATCCACAGAAGCACTGAGAAGCCCGTATTAGGTGGAATTAGCGTTCCAGGAAATAACAAGCAAACAAACAACAAGCATATAAACAAAGCTAGATTCAGCAGGCCTGGATCTAGTCTATGCTACAGCAAACAAGGTGTACCAATTTCAGTAAGATACAATTCAAATATTCAGGCACTATAAACCTTTAACCAGAAATTCCCAGCTCAGAAGGGCAGAGTCCAGCCTCTTCTCCCACAAGAGTGCAGACCACAAACCTTCTTAATGTAAAATAACTGGCCTGAAGCCCAAGTGATTAAACCAGAACTAATACACTTTAAGAATAACAGACACTGGGCTCTCAATCAGCATTTCCCAACTTAGAAGGATGAAAGCTACCTGTCCTGCCACCACAGTGCATGCCACAAACCTTCCTAATGTAAAACAACTGGTCTGAAGCCCAAGTGCTTAATCCAAAAGACTTAGAATGATAGCTACACTTTAATCAAGTTACTACCAAGCAGTAATAAATACAATTGAATACTTTAGAGAATGCCTGGATTAGTGCTCAAGTTACACAAACAAAGCTAGATCCCAGGCCAATCCAGTCTATGCCACAGCAAACAAGGCACCAACTTCAGTAAGAAGCAGTTCAGATATGCATGCACTATAAGCCTTTAACCAGAAATTCCCAGCTCAAAGGGCAGAGTCCAGCCTCTCCTCCCACAAGAGTGCAGACCACGAACCCTCTTAATGTAAAATAACTGGCCTGAAAGCCCAAGTGCTTAAACCAGAATTAATACACTTTTAGAATAACAGACACTGTGCCCTCAATCAGCAGTTCCCAACCTAGAAGGATGTAAGCTACCTGTTCTGCCACTACAGTGCAGACCACAAACCCTCTCAGTGCAAAACAACTGGTCCGAAGCCCAAGTGTTTAAACCAAAAGGCTTAGAATGAGTTACACCAAGCAGTAATAAATACAATTGAGTACTTTTAAGATGATGCAAAAGTTTGATGATGAGGTGATCATTTAGGTGATGCTAAGTTATGCAGGACATCTGCTGTGCAGGGTGTCTAGGCTGTAGGTGATGCTAAATTATGTAGGACAGCTGTTGCGCAGGCGGTATAGTCTGTAGGTGATGCTAAGTTATGTAGGACACCTGCTTCGCAGAGAGTGTAGGCTGTAGTTGATGTTAAGTTATGGCATTCTGGACAACACTTGTGGATAGATTTGACATGCCACCAGTCCTTTTCTGTTCTGTATCATCTATGTTTCTTTATTTCCATGACATTTCCTAATACTGGTTTACTGTTTCACAGACAAATGTTAATAGTTGCAGGGTACAGAAGTGCCAGGAAGTATAATCGCTCACTTTGTTGGTCCTGTGTTCCCTGAAGCTACAACTGAAGCACTCTGCAGGAATTCTTCACTTCTCTTTCCCTATCTGGCCAGGTTCTCCTTCAGCAGGGCTGCTTGTCAGTCCTTGACTGTTTAGAAACATAGTTAAAGCTACTTCTACAAGTAACTAAGACTAACCACGTCTACAGAGATTCTCTGTACTCCAGTACTATATCCCGGATTTGGAATGTGACCCCTCAGTCAGTACTAACCACAAGTAACTAAGACTAACCACGTCTACGGAGATTCTCTGTACTCCAGTACTATACCCAGGATTTGGAATGTGACCCCCTCAGTCAATACTAACCACAAATAACTAAGACTAACCACGTCCACGGAGATTCTCTGTACTCCAGTACTATATCCAGGATTTGGAATGTGACCCCTCAGTCAATACTAACCACAAGTAACTAAGACTAACCTCATCTACGGAGATTCTCTGTACTCCAGTACTATATCCAGGAT
This sequence comes from Protopterus annectens, assembly GCF_019279795.1. Taxonomy (NCBI): domain Eukaryota; kingdom Metazoa; phylum Chordata; order Ceratodontiformes; family Protopteridae; genus Protopterus; species Protopterus annectens. The sequence continues at coordinate 1,263,676,958 of NC_056747.1, read as the reverse complement.
TTGGAATGTGACCCCTCAGTCAATACTAACCACAAGTAACTAAGACTAACCACATCCACGGAGATTCTCTGTACTCCAGTACTATATCCAGGATTTGGAATGTGACCCCTCAGTCAATACTAACCACAAGTAACTAAGACTAACCTCATCTACGGAGATTCTCTGTACTCCAGTACTATATCCAGGATTTGGAATGTGACCCCTCAGTCAATACTAACCACAAGTAACTAAGACTAACCACGTCCATGGAGATTCTCTGTACTCCAGTACTATATCCAGGATTTGGAATGCGACCCCTCAGTCAATAATAACCACTCTTAACCCCCATATATTTAAAACACTGCTCAAGTTCCACCTATCTAAGTCATGGCTCTGCTCTTGTCTTAATCCCGGATGAATAATATTGCTATTAATAATTTCTCCTAATTAGTACCTGACTAATCCCATCCTACTAAACTACCTTTCATCTCTTACTCTGTCTTTCTCCCATAATCATTGTAATCTTTTCTTCTAATTTACACTAACACAGATTTACAATTATACTGTCTAATAATAACATATTTTACTTTCAGCTGGTACTGCTTAATAAAATACTATCTTGTTAACACATCCTTTGACTACTTTCATCCAAATAATCTACCATTAATTTTATTTAAAATTCTAATGGATACCGTATGCAATATTGACAAATCTCCCTACTTTTGTATGGCTCTTATACTATGTACTAAGTGTAAATTTTTTCTTTGTATGTACAACATTTGTTAGCATTTAACCTACGACTGCAATCCTCTATGTTTTATATACTTTACTTTTTATGTGATTTCAAATGTCTATATTATGCACATGCTTTGGTTTGAATGTAACTTGGGGCTTTTCTCTTCAGGCCTCAGCTGAAAATAGGTTAATCACCCAGTTGGACTATCCCAGTAAACAAATATAAAATAAAGAAATACATTATTCAGCTACTCTGTAGAACCTGTCCTACATGTAAAATATACAATGGGAGCAGAAGGAATTGTTATGTACACTGTGACAATGTGCAGTATTGCCAACTATGCCAGGAGAAGTAGGGCAGTGTATGTGTAACATATGCCAGCACAACTAGCTGAAGTTTTGTAAAGATTTGTATGTCATTTGTATATCAAACAGATTTGTACAGATGCTTGTGCTGAAAATGTATTTGTAAAGTTGCTTGTATTAAAAATGTATCAACAGTATGCCCTGCTGGGCAGAAAAATAAATCTTCTTCTTCTTCTTTTGGCTGCTCCGGTTAGGGGTCGCCACAGCAGATCATCTGTTTCCATTTCTTCCTGTCCTCTGAATCTTGCTGTGGCACACCAACCACCTGCATGTCTTCTCTCAACACATCAGTAAACCTTATCTTAGGCCTTCCTCTTTTCCTGTTACCTGGCAGCTTCATCCTTAGCATCTTTTTCCCAGTATAATCATATATTATATACTATATATGGGCAGAAAAAGAAATATGCATGCATTATTGTAACTTTTAAAATGTGTATGTTTTAACAGAGGATACTGGAAGAGAAGATGTTAATTTCTACAGAGGATACTGGAAGAGAAGAGGTTAATCTCAAAATTTAAAAAAAAATAGTAAGAAATTAAATTACTGGGCCAAGGCCATGAAGATGTTATCTCACATTTTTGTATGAAGCCAGACATGCAATGTCTGTAAGAAGTATGATTTATTAGCTCCTGTAAGAAGAGTGGAAGTGTTTTATGACTTCCAGGAGCTGCAACAGATCTGAGCAACACTCTGAGTGTGTGTATTATTGACACCTGTGCGCTAAATCCTGACAGCTTCTAGCCAAGGTGGGGGGGGGTGCATGGGAACCAGAAGTCAGATGACCAGTTGTATGTGATGTTATTCTGGAATCCATCACTAAAATAATGTTTAATGCTAGGTGAGACTGAAGTCTCAGGGCAGTCTGTTCTTGGAACCTGACAAAGAAGGAAGACCACACATCTACTTCATCTTGCCTTGCTCTATTAAATGACCAGGGAATAGTAGCTGTTTAGATTAGTCAGGAAAATATAGTGAGATTAGTTAAATACTGTTTTTCCTGTATCTGTGTGAATCTATTTGTCTGTGTTATTTTAATATTTCCTGTGGTTGAAACTCTGGTATTTATTATAAGTAGATATTAAGTATTTTTTATTCTTTTCTTTCTTACTTATTAAATATATTTAAACTTTTCATTGTGGCTGGTCCTTTAGAGAATATTTTTAACCTTTGGGAGTACTCATATCTGTTTGGTGACTCTGTAGCCACTCTTGAAAGCCTTACTGCACTGGTCAAACTGCTGTTTGTGTTAATATTAATTTCATTCAGTATAATTGGGTACCCTTGTAAGAGCCTTAAAGCAGATGGCTTGGGAGTGTCTGGTAGCAGTAACTACCTTGTAGTCTGGGCAGAAGGGGGACATAGCTTGTAAACCTGTGCCAGCCTTTCCCAGGTGTGTGTGTGTGTGTGTGTGTGTGTGTGTGTGTGTGTGTGTGTGTGTGTGCGTGTGTGCGTGTGTGCGTGTGTGCGTGTGTGTGTGTGTGTGTGTGTGTCTGTCTGTAAATAAAATCTCAGAGTATGTGTGTCATCTGCTTGGGGCAGGCAAAGTACTGGTTTCCCAGAGAAGGTGCTGGAGGACTTGGCTTGGACACTCGGCTGAGGATTTAACTCAACAGTTTTGCCAGTGGGGAGCCTTACTGGGGACCTGGGGAGAGACAAAGAGAGAAGCCCAGACCTCGGACTGAGTGTGTTCCCTGTGTGCTCTTAAGGGGAATTGTACTTAATGCAGAGAACTGCATGTGGAAATAGTGTGTGTATCCATTTTTGCTTCAAGTGAACATCCCTTTCCAGTGTCAGTGGTGAGGATTGAGGCTCTTTGATTACTGGCCCAGAGTGGGGATGTCACATACACATTTATAAGAACACTTGCATTACTAGTAAAATGACATCTAAAATATAAACTAAAACATAAAATCCTAATAAGTTATAAAATAGCTAATAAAAAGGAATCCAGTGAAATTAGGCAAAAAAAATAGGAGGTGTGTCAGGAAGGATATAGGAGGCAGTGTATCAGGAAAGATGCATCAGGCAGTGTCAGGAAGAATGTAGAAGGCAGTTTGTCAGGAAGGATGTGGGAGGCAGTGTGTCAGGTAGGATGATATGGAGGTAAAACTGAAGTGGACTGTTTGGCTCTTATTTGGAAATACAGAGCTTCAGACAGAAGGTGCAAAGTACTGCAAAGTAGTTAAAGAATAGGCAGTGAACAAACCCATTCTTTTTTTCTCCACCTTTCAGTCTGCCCATGCCTGCTGACCATCTTATCCATTGCTGGTGTTCTTCGTGTTTTACTGTTGCAGTCATTACATTTGGGTAATCTGCTGGCAGGTTGCACTCAGTCGGCCTGAATAATAAAGTCTTGGGTCCTGCGTCGGTTGCTGTCTCCTCATCCAGGACGTCAGGTTGTCAGGGGTATAAAACATGCAGCCGACGCCATTTTATTCAGTCTTTCTTGCCGCGCGGTGCCCGAAGCAGAAGTAGTTTGCAAGTGCCAGTCAGCCGACTCCTGAAATTTTTGCATTCGATTTTCAGAACCAAAGTCTTCAAACTAAAGCTAAGTACTCTGTTGGGGAAACTTTTTCTTGCTCCTTACCGATGTCAGTAAAAGTTAATAATTGCATTACTTGTGGGAAGCAAGTACTTCATAAGGATTTTCATTTGTACTGTATTCCTTGTCTAGGCCCAGATCATAACTTGCCTTGCTGTCGGTTTTGTGCTAGATTTAACCAACGCACTATTAAGCGTAGGTATATTTTTGCTTCTAAATATTTTGGATCAAGATTTAATTATCCTGAAATGTCGTCGGTTAGCAATCCGACTACCGGAGTTCACAAAAACGCAAAGAAAAAGACAGAGACCAGACCGTCGAGGTCCAAAACCGACGATGAAGCTTCTCCTAAGCCAGTCGCCGGTTTGCCGGTACTCAGTGAGGCGCTTTCGCAGCCCCTGATACCCGTTACTTTTGAGTCACAGGCCTCTACCGAGACCCATTTGGAGTCTGGTATGCAGTGAGATTCTCAGAGCATTGATCCCGCGTGTGTCTCTCCCTTGGATGGGTCTGGAGCCGCTGAGCAGGCACCAGCTTCTGAAGGTGTTTTCAGGCCTCAACATTTCTATATTAAAACGACACCAGCCTCAAAAACAAGGTCAAAAACATCTTCTATGTCTAAAAAACTGACGCATGAGCCACGTGCTCAGGGCCCTATGCCTAAAAAACAGATGATCAAAATGGCTGAGGACTTAATTACCTTGATCAAGGGTTCCCAACCCCCCCCCCCCCGCTAAGAGGCCTAGGCAAGGCACTGATTATGAATCTTCAGATCAGGTTTCCATTTCTTCTGATTCCTCTTCGGATCAGGAATTTTCTATTCCACCCTATGAGGATTCTGATGCAGAGGAATCCAACCCATCTGTATCTCCTCCTGAGGATTACTCTTTTGGAGAGACTTTGCATACTTTAAGGGAACATTTTCATTGGGAGAGTCAGGACTTCTCCAAATCAAAAAAGATGCTTAGGGATTTCCTTCTTCTTCCTCAGCATAGGCCTTTGGCTATACATCCTGTATTAGACATTGTTGATTATGTGTTTTCGGAATCAAGCATGGCTCCTGATTCCCTACCTCTGGCTCCTAGTAAGCCAGACAGATATTACAGGGTTCCTGACTCCCACAAATTTCTATTCAAAAATCCCACTGCTGATCCTGAGACTATTTCACAGGGTCCCAAGGGTGTAAAGGCTTCTACAGCCAAAAATCCCACCCCCTCTGATAGAGATTCCAGGACGCTGGATAGATGGGGAAAGAAGGTTTATATGTCTGCAACCTTGGCAATCAGGGCCTTAAACTGCCAGTTTCATATGCTTAAATATCAACAGCATGTTATGGGCTTACTGAAACAGAAAACTATGTTGATTTTCGATTGTGTGGAAAATAAAGAGTTACAGGAATTATTGCATTCAGCAGAACAAGTTGGAAAGCATACTTTGCAATGTGGTTTTGATTCCTTGGAGGCCTCTTGCAGGGCCGCAGTTACTGGATCTGTGATTAGAAGGCATGCCTGGCTCAAGGAGCAAAATCTGCCTGATCATGTTAAAGTTAATTATTGGATGCCCACTTGCAGCATGATACTCTGTTTGGTAATAAAGCAGAAGAGGTTTTAAAGAAAATGGAAGACAAAGCTAAATATATGCAAACTGTAAAAGATTTCTTGCAAGTGCAGCCATCCATGTTCAGTAGGCATTGGCCTACTAAAAATTGGTCCTTTCCTGTATCCAACAGAGCCACTCAAGGCAAATCTAGATGCTCAAAAGGCTCCAGATACCAATCACAAGGTTCTTACAAGTCAAAGCAATGGGGTGCCTCCACCTCCAAATCTGGAGGAAGCAAAGGACAACCCTACAGTAAGCAGTCTCTATGACTTTCCTCTACCTTCACCAAGCACTTACCTTTTGGCAGCCCCCTTGGGGGGAAAACTAGCACTTCATGCTCAAAATTGGCAGTTAATTACCGAGGACAAGTGGGTATTAAACATAGTATCCCAGGGGTACATATTTCATTTCCATACTTTGCCATTTCCAAACGGATGGCCAGATCTGCCACAAAATCAGTGGGCAGAGGCTCAGAAACAAGTTATGTCCCTCTTGGATATGGGGGCTATTCAACCAGTACCAGAAAAGGAAAAAGGACAAGGTTTTTATTCAAGACTTTTCCTGGTACCCAGAAAAGACCATGCCTGGCGCCCAATACTGGACTTATCGATTCTGAACACGCTCCTGGACATTCCAAAATTCAAAATGCTGACTTTACAACAGCTACTGTCTATGCTAGGCAGGAACACTTGGTTAGTGACTCTAGACTTAAAAGAGGCATACTTGCATATCCCATTAAGGGAATCATGCAGAATTTACCTCCGCTTCAAGGCAGGTTTTTTGCATTACCAATTCTCTGCACTGCCCTTTGGCTTATCTAAAGCACCCAGGGTCTTTACAAAGTGCCTGGCACCAGTAATTGCATTCTGCAGACAAAGAAGCATACACATTTATCCTTATATGGACGACTGTCTCATTCAAGCAGAGGACAAAGGACACTCTTCTTCAACATCTGGCGTTTGTAAAAAGTCTTCTAACATGTACACAATAAACGAAAAGAAATCCCAACTGGTACCCTCTCAAATAATTACATTCCTGAGTGCAAGCTTGAATACAACTAGCCAGATGGCTTACCTTACGCCAGACAAACAAAGGCAGCTGACAACATACTTCAAACAAATGGCAATAAAAATCCAGTTATCTGCAAGACAAATTCTGTTGGCTTTGGGGTTCATGGCATCCTGCATTCTACTAATTCCATATGCAAGACTGCATATGAGGAAATTTCAATGGTACCTAAAAAGTTTATGGAGTCAACATTGTCACAGTCTGGAAACTGATTCCTCTCATTCCCTGCCTACAACAGGAGTTTTTTTGGTGGGCAGCGACATGTCACCAAAACAAGGGACTGTCATTCACTCTACCCCCTGCCACCCAAACCCTAACTACAGATGCATCAGATTATGCTTAGGGGGGCCCATCTGGCGGGGAGATGCATTCAGGGCAAATGGACCCCAAAACAAATGCATCTGCATATCAACCAGAAAGAGATGCTAGCTGTTCAGAATGCTCTGACAGCCTTCAAGGACTTGCTTCACCCAGGACAGCTACTGATAAAGATGGACAACACCACGGTCATGTGGTACATAAACAAGCAGGGGGGTACACATTCCTACCCCCTTTGCAGACTAGCCATGGCATTGTGGAACACAGCTTTGACTTACCAAATTCATCTTCAAGCTCAATTCCTGCCAGAAAAGCAAATTACTCTTGCAGACGATCTAAGCAGAAATCTTTTGGACCTGCACGAATGGAAACTGGATCCACAAATCTTCAGCATGTTAACACAGAAATGGGGGAGCCCAGACATAGATCTATTTGCCTCTCTCCAAAATTATCAGCTGGACAAATTCTGCACAAGAACTTATCACAGAAAAGCATGGAAAGTGGATGCCCTATCCTTTAGTTGGAAAAACCTGTCAGTCTATGCTTTTCTCCCTCTGCCTCTTCTCTCCAAGGTCTTACTAAAAGTCAGACAGGAAAAAACAAAAATGATCCTAGTTGCTCTGGACTGGCCTCGCCAGCACTGGTACCCAATTCTAAGGAATATGTCTCAACTTCCTCCTTGGTACTTGCCTCAAATACCTCATCTACTGTCTCAGCAGAACAATCAAATTCTGCACACTCCACTCCAAACTCTGAATCTTGCAGCATGGCTGATCATTTAATTATTCAAACAACACCTCTCAGTAAATCTGTGATGGATGTCATTTTGGAAGCCAGGAGGCCTAGTACTAGAAAATCTTATGCTGATAAATGGACGAGATTCTGTGCTTGGAACCAAGCACAAGGAACAGACACAGCAAAGCCCAGTATTTCTCAGATTTTACAATATTTGACTGAGATGCTTGACAAGGGCCTATCTTTTTCTTCAATAAAAATCCATGACTCTGCCATCTCGGCTCATTACAACACAGAGCCTCCCCTCTTTTCTCATCCTCTGCTTAAACAGTATTTTAGGGGGGCTAAAAATTTAAGGCCTCCCAGAAGATCGCCAAACCCTGCATGGGACCTCAATTTTGTGCTGGAAAACCTCACCCTGCCTCCTTTTGAACCAGCAGCTACTGCGGATGTAAAATTTCTATCTTGGAAAACAGCTTTTCTCTCTTGGCAGTCACTCCAGCAAGAAGGGTTTCAGAACTACAGGCTCTCATGGCTGTTTAGCCTTTTATTACATTTTACCCAGACAGGGTGTCCCTCAGGACCAATCCTTCTTTTATACCTAAGGTGGTATCGAGGGTGGCTCTTAACCAGACAATTCATCTGCCAACATTTTACCCAAAGCCGCAGAACAAGGGGGAGTGGATTCTGCATTCATTAGACGTACACAGACAACTAAGATTCTACTTAAACAGGACCAAATCTCTAAGAAAGTCTGAGCAACTACTGGTGGCATTTGCTGCAGGGTCAGAGGGGAAGGCTATTTCAAAGCAGACTGTTTCTAAGTAGATAAGCCACTGCATTCGTTTCTGCTACTTGCACCATGGTAAACCTGTGCCCATAGGAGATCAGGTCACATTCCACCAGGGCTGCCTCTACCTCAGCAGCTTTTTTCAGAGGGGTTCCAACCAAAGGCATTCTAGAGGCTGCTACTTGGAGCTTTGTTCATACCTTCACAAAGCATTATCATTTGCCTCTCTTCTCCAAATCCAGGGCAGGCTTTGCCATTGCAGTTCTGCAGGGCCTTATAGCTGCTCCTAATGCTATTTATTTCCATCCTCCTATCCATAGCATTGGGATTCTACCCAAATGTAATGACTGCAACAGTGAAACATGAAGAACATAGTACAGTTGTGTACACTTACCATAAATGTAGATGTCCGAGTGTATCCACTGTTGCAGTCCGGGTTACCCACCCGCCAGCCCCCTTTTCTATAACTTTTCTTTCCTTCACTATATACTAAAACCTTTGTGGTGTATTTGCTTTTAGATGAAGGTAAAGTTTTTGTTGCTAAAAGTGCATTTACATATATTTCTATTTATTTATATATATATATATATATATATATATATATATATATATATATCTATATATATATATTTGCTCCCCATTTGGGGGGGCACCTGACATCTGGGGTAAGAAAAACTGATTAAAATGGCGTCGGCTGCATGTTTTATACCCGTGACGACCTGAAGTCATGGAAGAGGAGACAGCAACCAATGCAGGACCCAAGACTTTGTTATTCAGGCCGACTAAGGGCAACCTGCCAACAGATTACCCAAATGTAATGACTGCAACAGTGAATACACTCGAAGATCTACATTTATGGTAAGTGTACACAACTGTACTTTCATCCACAGCATGGCCATTATCCAGGCAGCCAATCGTGGGTTTTCTTTCTTTTTTTCCTCTTTTCTGTGTGCAGGTGACCATTAGGTGCCACCTGGAGACTGGTGCAGTGTCATGCTACTGTCAGGGAGAGTGCCCTAACCATCTACTACCCTGTGGCAGCCTTGCAAGCTAAAGAACTGCTGCTGTTGGCTGGTGCATGCGCTGTTCTATGCATGTGAAACTTCTCATGCAAGTGATGTACCACTTGCAGCAAAGAGCTCACTAGGTTCTTAATGCTATTATTTCAGCGAGTCTGAGCTGCCCCCCACCTGGGATGTGCGAGCCGGTGTCGAACACTCACTCTTCTCCTGCACTGCACAGAGCATCCAGCACCCATGCCACTAAACTAACATGGGTTGTTTGTGGTGAAGTAAGGGCATTATCCCTCTGTGCCACATGATTGCTCATAGTGGGTTTTGTCTTTTAGTCCCAACTGTCCTACCTTGTCCCTTTCTAATAGTGTTGGGGGGGGGGGGTTGCATGCAATAGGCACTGCAAGGGATGTTGCTTGTTTCCACAGATGATGTTTCTCCCTCCAGAAACCCTGCGTCATCCTGTAGCCAGATGATACCTTTATGTCTCTAGTCTCTGCTCTGAATTTAAAATACTTTGTTGAGTTTCTGACATGCATCATGGCAAGTAATAGCATTAAGTGCTCAATGTACTCCCTCCTCCCCTCAGAATTTGTAATGTATGTGGTCTGTGTTTTAATAAAAAAGCTTTTTAGTTTTTCATTACAAACACACCCACATAATTTTTTTTTATCGCTCAGTGACATAAACTTAAGGATTGCTTAGGAATGTATCCACAGACTTCCATGGAAGAAATGGATGCCTACCCACACTATAAATAAGATGACATCGCCAAGAGTGAAGTTTGGCAAAGGTTTCAAAGGTGTCAGTGTAACTGAAGCATTTTATGCAGATTTTAATAAAGCAATTGCATAATTTGGGACTGTTAGGTAATGCAAAGGGTTGTCAACATCATCCCTTTTTTCCTATTTAGAATGGATTTGAGGCCATCACATCTACTGTTGCCACCTCTCTCAATTCAGTACACTGTACTGCCTTCCTAGTCATTCCCAGTTGTTCCAGGTCTTGTGTCACATAGTTCATTCTTGTTTTGGCTGGATATCCTTGTCTCATCTTACCTACTTTCTGTCTGTTACAAACTTGCTTTACCAAATCCTCTTCTGCTTTCCTGCACATTTGACTGAACCACGTCAACCTGTTCTCTTTGACCTTCTCTGCAACTGGTGCTACTTTGCCTTCCACTTTGACACCTCTATTTCATTGTGTGTCCTACAGTCTACATGATACTACCTATCTCAGGTACTTCATCTGCATTACCTCAAGTTTTTGTTTCCCTTCACTGACCAGGTTTTCATACCATACAGAAATGCTGATCATACCACTTGTTTGTAACCCTTACTTTTCTGCTTCTCTGGCCTTCTCCTGTCACACACTTCCCATGACACCCTATGCCAGTTGGTTGCTGTTGGTTACTGGCCCTCTGATCTCTAGCTTTGTTATTCTCATTCATTTCTCTTCTTGTCAGCACCTCTCAGATACTTGAAGTCGTTAACACTTCAATCTCAGTTTTCATCTTCTTCTGATTCCCCCCTTTGCTGCCATGCCCACTGCTCTGTCTGTACTCTATGGTGATTGTTCAACCAGAAACCAAGGAGCAGCAAACCAGCGTCAGTTCCCACTTTTCCATGCAGAGCTGAAGTTCATCATATTGATCTCTGCTGCATAGCCTTACCTACATAGTTTAGATCCTGCCAAGGATTTAACAGCCAACCAGCTTCCAAAGCTGCAGGGTACCTTCCCTTCCACATCCCCAAACTGTCAGTCAGCTCAGGCTGAGCTGACTAAAAGACAAGTCTGGGCCTCAAGGCCTTTAGAGCTTTACTGCTGCCAAAGAGTACTGTCATCTGAGGCTTTTGGAGGCTTGACGGTTGGCTTGTGCTGTGCCTTTGATGAGCATTTAATTACTCTTTTTGAAGAAAAAAAATCATATTTAGTCATTTTGCTTATTATTAATACTTTCCTCTTCAGGAAAGTTATTTTAAAGTTTTGAGTTTGTGTTTTAATGGACTGTCATGAGAATGTATTGTATTTTTAAACAGGAGCACTCTTTTTCCTGTCCATTTAAAAGTTGATTAAAGTAACTTACTTTGTGGGGCTAGCAAAGTGTTTTTACTGTGTTTTGAGTGTGAAAGTGACTCTTTTTTTTTGCTTTGCTTTTACTAGCATTTTCTGTTTGTTTTCCATTGGGAAGTAAGCATCATTTTTGGCTTGACCATGCAACAATCTGTTGGTACCACAGTTGGTCCTTCTTCCAGCCACAAAAAGAAAAAGTTAAGCAAACATCCTTTGCATCACAGCAAGCTAGCAATTTGCCTCAGTGGGTAAGTTTGCTGTAGCCATTAGTTGTACCTCAAACCACTCACCTTGTACAATGGAGCCCTCTGGTGTAGCACCTATTACAGGTTAGCACATCCATTGTGGTTGTTGGGGTCCCTTCAGCAGGCAAGGGAGAGCCACTCTTATTGGTACTGGGAGAAGGAACAGGAAATGTTGTACCCAGCCCTGGAGAAGCTGTAGCTGGCATTAATAACACTGCTGGTCCAATTTTTCCTGTCAAAAAGAAACAGAAAGCTAAACATGTATCTACTCCTCCTCAAATTTCCTTAGACAAGAGTGAATTACTGTGTCTGGCTCAGGTTCTAATTCAGACTGTTGATCCTTCTTGTAAACTAGTTTCTGGTAAAAGAAAGAGGGCTACTTCCTTTCATGAAGAGCTTCAAGATCCTGAATCTGGACAGGAGGATAAAAGGAAGGATACAGGGTTTTCTCCTCAGTTTTCTGATTCAGACTCAGAGGAGATCTGATGTTCTTCGTGTTTCACTGTTGCAGTCATCACACTTGGGTTATCTGCCTGCAGGTAGCCCTCAGTTGGCCCGAATACCGGAGACTTAGTATTTCTGCATCGGATGCTGTTGCTCCAGTCCTGATGTCAGGTTGTCAGGGATATAAAAACAGGCAGCCGACGCCATTGCATCAGTCTTTCTTGCCGAGGAGCCCGAAGCAGAAGCAGTTCGCAAGTGCCGGTCGGCCGCTACCTGAATTTTCGTTTATGAATTGAATAATCCTGAAGCCTTCTAAAGCTAAGTACCCCATTAGGGATCCTTTTTTCTTGCTCTAACCGATGTCATAAAAAGTTAACAATTGTCTTGCCTGTGGAAAGCAAATACATCACAGAGATTTTCATTCTTACTGCGTCACCTGTTTATGCCCAGACCACGACATACCTCACTGTCGGTTTTGTGCCTTGTTTAATGCCCGAACCATTCGGGGTTGGGCTCTCTTTGTCGCTAAATTCTTTCACTTTCGATCTCTGTATTCTGAAATGGCTTCGGTAAGCCATCCGACTACCGATATTCTGAAAAAACATAAGGGTAAAGACAGAGGCAGACCGCATAGGTCCAAAGCTGCCGACGATACTTCCGTTAAACTAATCACCAGTCCGCCAGTACTCAGTCAGGTGCTTTCCCAGCCCCTGATGCCCACTTCAGTGGATTCACAGGCCTCTACCGAGACCCATTCAGAGTCTGGTATGCTGCGAGACTCTTCTTCGACTATGGAACCTACGGATGTCTCTACCTTGGATGGGTCCGGAACTAGTGTGCAGGCACGGCTTCTGAGGCAGTTCTTCCCTCAACCGATGTTCGACTCAAACCAACAACTTCTTTTTTAACCAAAATTACCGAGTTTCTTAGGCCCAGAGTATGCACTACACCTAGAAAACCGACGACCAAAGCGCATGCACCTGCTCCCATGCCACAAAAACAAATGCTTAGAATGGCAGAAGACCTTATTATGCTGATTAAGGGAAGTCAGCCTTCCCCTGCTAAGAGAAAAAGAGACCAGTCCCCTACAGCTTCTACAGACCAGGAGTCCAATGACACTGAGATTTCTGATTATGAAGACATGCCCTTATCTGCTTATGAGGATTCAGATGCAGAGGAATTCATTCCCTCTGCCTCCCCTCCAGAGGATTTTTCTTTTGGTGAAACCTTGCATACCTTAAGAGAGCATTTCCACTGGGAATGCCAAGACTATCTTCAGTCCAAAAAGAGACTCACAGAATTCCTAGAGTTGCCTCAGCACAGGCCTTTAGCAAAACCGCCTCTCCTGGATGTTGTTGATGATGTTTTTATGGAGTCCAGTCTTACTCCTGACACTTTACCTCCTGCCCCTAGGAAACCAGACAGGTACTACAGAGTACCTGACACTCACAAATTTCTTTTCAAGAATCCTACTGCTGACCCAGAGATCATTTCCCAGGGGCCTAAAGGTATAAAGGCTACTACAGCCAAGAATCTCACCCCTTCGGACAGGGATTCCAGAGCTTTGGACAGATGGGGTAAGAAGGTATATACCTCTGCAACTCTTGCTTTTAGGGCATTGAATTGTCAATTTCACATGCTGAAGTACCAGCAGCATATTATGGAACTTCTTTTAATCCAGGAACGTACGATACAACAAAAACATACAAGTTAAGCGCTTTCACCAAGTACCAATACCAGGCTTCTTCAGAACACTTTAAATCAAAATCACTGCGCTTAAATACTTTACAATTTGTCATGTGACCATCCCCCAATAAACATCAAATATGTTTATTTACAAATATCTACAAATTAGTTTAAAATTGTTAGCGAATCTTACTTGTAATAAAACCACCTGTAAATCATAAGTAAGACAATCCTGAACAAAAAGTCCAGCAAAAAACTATATAATAAAACTTTCAATACAGTACAGACAAGACCTGGTACCACATGAAATACCACTCTAGAGGCATTAAATTAAAATCAATGTGAATAAAGGAAACTATGTTAATGTTAATAATTATACGGACTTAAATTTTGAGACCTGGACCACAAAGAGGTTTAGTTTTACCGAAGGTACGGTTTTTAATAATGCTAATAATTTTGATGATTATTTTAAAAGTTTTAGTGACAAACTTCATGCATTTAAAGTAAACCAGTTAGAGATAGATTATATAAGACAATGTGTGCAAGTGAATAGAGTGCCTAAGGGTCTGCGCATATTTAAATATCCCAATAATGTTAAGCCTGACAGTACGTTGCACCAACAGTTATGTGAAGTGTTTAATAAAGCTGGTATTGAAGTGATGAACCTTATGATTAGGGACTATGAACTTCGAGGGGAGAATCTTTTAAAATAATTAAACCATTTGAATCAGAAACTCTTAAATGACAAAATGACGGGGAGGGAAAGAACTAAGTATGAGAATGTGTTTAGAGAGGTGGACCAGAGGAAAATAAGGAAATTGGAGAGGGATTTAGTGGAATACCGTGAAGGAAGGGCTTACCCACTACCTAATATTTGGTACTCTGCTATTAATCAAGATAATGTCTTTCAGGGGAACAATGAAGGACATTCCCATGCAAATTACACGAATAATCCCTCTAGTGAACCTCCGGTTTTGAAGAGGAGTGAAAGGATAGCTGAAAAGGGTAGGAATCCCTCTACCCAGGATTTTTATTATCAGAAGGGGGGAGGGGGAGGGGGAACAGTTTTCAGGGGAGGAGTTGGAATTATGGTCAGAAATAGATGTTTGTATTTACAATGATATGAGGGACGCCATGATTTCTTATGAAGGAGATCCACCTCCAAAACAACAAGTGGTTTGTAAAAAAGATAATTTTATTATATTTAATTTTACTGATATTATTGTCACGGATCAACACTTTAAATTGTTCACCAAAGGATTTCACTTTGTACCTTTGCGTCCTGGAGTTGTGGCTAATACCATTATTGATCTCAAACTTTTCATTAGACAATTAAATTTTAATATCTTATTTAAAGGTCAAGCTCAATCTAAATTTAATCTTTCTAGGACTAGTACCTTTAATCCCCCTATTCATCCCTCCTTAAAAATTTTTGAAGAACTGGTTGAGAGGGAAATTAGGCTTCTCAAGTACAATGAGAACAGAAATGGGAACAACTTTTCTAATGAAGACAAGAAACTTTTGTCTTCCCTCAATGAAAACCGGTGTAGGGTTATGAAACCCGATAAGGGAGGGGGAGTGGTTCTGATGTACAATAGTGATTATGAGATTTACATGCATAATATTTTACAGGACAATGATCAATATGAATCTGTTTCTCGGAACAAGATAAACATAGCTTATGCCAAAATAAAATATTATTTACACAACCATTTATTACAAGGTACAATAAACTAAAAATTGTACAACTTTTTGATTGTCGATAAACCAAAAATACCCCAAATTTTCGGTATCCACAAGACACATAAGGGGATAGAAAATATGAAGTTCAGACCTATAGTGGCAGGGGCAGGGGGTATTACTGAACCTTTGGCCATATATGTGGACACTACAGTTAAAACGTTTGTAGGTTCAATACAACACATTTGCAAAGACTCGTGGGAGTTTTTGAAAAACATCAATAAAAAATTATTTGATAGTGATTTGTTTATGGTAACTATTGATGTCATTGAACTATTTCCAAGTATTCCCCATGACAAGGAATTAGAATGGTTTTCTAACGTTCTTGTAGGTGAATCAGATTTAGACAACAATTCCATCAATTTGGTGATTGAATTTACGGAAACCGTTCTTAAGAATAATTTTTTATATTTTAATGGAGAATACTACCATCAAAAGAAAGGGGTAGCTATGGGGGCATCTTGTGCCCCCATGCTAACTGTGTATTATACTATTGGGAAAAGAAGTTTATTCTTGACACAGTTTGGAGAAAACACATTATTAAATATACTAGATTCCTAGATGACATTTGTCTGTTTTGGAAAGGAACAAAGGATGAATTGGACAATTTTTTTTGTGTATATTAATGAAACTATGGAGTTTTTAAAATTTACAGTTAATATTGGGGAGGAGAGCTTAGATTATTTGGACATCACTTTATACAAGGATTTTGTAAACAATTGTTTTCAGTCTAGAATATTTCGCAAAAAGACTTTTTCAAACATGTATTTGCATTTTGATAGTGGTCATCCCTTTTACAAAAAAAAGGGTATTGTGAAAGGACAAATAATCAGAGCTTCAAGGATGACAAGTAGGGGAGACGAATTCCTTACAGAAGTGGAATTTATTAAACATTTATTTATGGAAAAGGGTTACCCTGAGCAACTTATTGATCAGGTTGTTAAGGAAGTTGTGGAGAACAGGAACAATAAATTTTATCTGCTTATTGGCACAGGTATGACTAATATGGAGAATTTTTGCGCCAATTCTAATCCCAAGACTGGAGCGTTTATTCATACTTTTTCAGAGTCTTCATCTGAAGTGGAAAGGATTATTAATACATTTTGGCATGTAATAAGAGTGAATGAAGAAATATCAGAATATTTACCTATTCAACCTAGTTTTATTAGAAAAAGAGATATGAACCTTAAGGAATACATGGAAAGAGGAACTAGAAATTTGACCCGTGACAATAGAAAAAAGAAAGGCACTTATAAATGTGGGACATGTCATCAATGTCCTTACATTTTAAATCAAGCTTCCCTATATATTCCTTCTAGGAAATTTAATATAAAACCCTCACATTATTTTAATTGTAAATCAAAAGGCATGGTATATTTGGGCATGTGTGAAACATGCTCCAGCTTTTATATAGGGAAAACAGAAAGGCACCTAAATAGAAGGGTTTATGAACATCTGTATGATGTCAGTAAAAGAAAAGAGACTAATGCCTTTTACAAGCATTCCCTAATTTGTAATAATATGGTTTTAAAGTTTTTTGTTTTGGAACAGGTGGATTTGGATCCTAGGGGTGGCAATTGGGAATCAAAATTAGAATATAGGGAGTTGCTTTGGCAACTAAAATTGGATGCCGGGAAAGCTCCGGGGTTAAACGGTAATATTAACATCTGTAGCATCCTCAAACGAAGAGCTGCTAGATTTTGAAGGGGATTTAATAGATGTTATTATTTATTCATCATTTGTATTATTTTCTATGGTTTTAAGAGTAAGGTTATTATATTCATTTTGGGACAAACATATGACCTGTTGTTGATTTTAATTTAATGCCTCTAGAGTGGTATTTCATGTGGTACCAGGTCTCATTTGTACTGCATTGCAAGTTTTATTATATAGTTTTTTGCTGGACTTTTTGTTCAGGATTGTCTCACTTATGATTTACAAGTGGTTTTATTACAAGTAAGATTCGCTAACAATTTTAAACTAATTTGTAGATATTTGTAAATAAACATATTTGATGTTTATTGGGGGAGGGTCACATGAATTGTAAAGTATTTAAGCGCATTGATTTTGATTTAAAGTGTTCTGAAGAAGCCTGGTATTGGTACTAGGTGAAAGCGCTTAACCTGTATGTGTGTGTTGTATCGTACGTTCCTCGATTAAAAGAGTTTTAACATAAGAAACTGGTCATCACCATTGGAGTTTACTGGTTGGCTGCCTTCCTTGGCTTTGGTGTTTTTTGCAGTGTTGTGCTTCCTTTGTCCTTATATTATGGAACTTATTAAACAAAAAGTGGCAACCTTTACAGACTGTGCAGAAAATAAAGAATTGCAGGAGCTTATGCGCTCTGCTAGCCAAGTCAGTAAGCATACTTTGCAGTCTGGCGTTGATGCTCTAGAAGCATCTTGCCGGGCAGCAGTCACTGGATCTGTACTGAGAAGACATGCTTATCTTAAGGAGCAGACCTTGCCAGACCATGTCAAGTCAAAGTTACTAGATGCTCCCTTGAACAAGGACAGTTTGTTTGGCACCAAAACAGAAGAGGTTCTTAAAAAGATGGAAGAAAAAGCTAAGTCTATGCAGACTGTTAAAGAATTCTTACAAGTTCAACCTGCTAGATTCAGTAGGCATTGCCCTTCCAAACACTGATCCTTTCCAGCCCCCTCCAGGCCTTCTCAAACCAGACCCAGGAGAAACAGATCATCCAGACTACAGTCTCAGGGTATGCAGAGATCTAAGCAATGGAGTGCCCCCACCCCTAAAGCAGGGAGTGGTAAGCCACCTCCTTACAGAAAAAAACTCACAATGACTTCTTTACTCCAATCCCCAGCCCTGCCCAATTGCTTGTGCCTCTAGGAGGAAAACTTGCCCTTCATGCAAAAAATTGGATGTCCATCACACAGGACCGGTGGGTCCTCAACATTGTATCCCAGGGGCACAAATTTTATTTCCATTCACTGCCAACCCCAAGCGGGTTTCCAGACCTTCCTCCAAACCAGTGGGCAGAGGCTCTAAGCCAAGTAGCTTTCCTGCTCAGTATCAGAGCTATTCAGCTGGTTCCTATAGAACAGAGGGGTCAAGGATTCTACTCCAGACTCTTCCTGGTACCCAGGAAAGAGGGCTCTTGGTGCCCAATCCTGGATCTTTCAATTCTTAACACCTTCCTGGTGGTACCAAAATTCAAAATGCTTACCCTGCAACAACTTCTTCCTATGCTAGCCAAGGTTGCCTGGTTAGTCACCCTAGACTTAAAAGAAGCTTATCTGCGCATCCCCGTAAGGGAGTCATGCAGGAAGTTTCTACGTTTCAGGGCAGGATCTATGCATTATCAGTTTTCTGCACTTCCCTTTGGCTTATCTACTGCACCCAGAGTTTTCACAAAATGCCTGGCTCCAGCCATTGCATACTTCAGGCAGAGAAATATCAAAATATTCCCGTTCTTGGATGACTGCCTGATTCAAGCAGACAGTCAGGAATTGCTGTTGCAGCACCTGACATTTGTGAAACACCTTCTCACTTCCTTTGGGTACACCATCAACAAAAAGAAATCAAAACTGGTACCCAGTCAAAATATTGTGTTCCTGGGAGCAAGCTTGGACACAGCCCAGATGGCATTCCTCACTTCAGAAAAACAAGCCTATCTGACAACCTACTTCAAACAAATGGCCACCAGAACCCAGCTATCCACAAGAAAAATACTGTAGGCCCTTGGGTTCATGGCCTCATGTATACTGCTAATCCCATATGCAAGACTGCATATGAGGAAACTTCAATGGTACTTAAAAAGTATTTGGTGCCAACATTCTCAGGACCTGGAAACAGTCATTCCTATCGTAACCTTTCTAAGGACAGAGTTCCTTTGGGTGGCAGACGCATACTACCACAACAAGGTACTGCCCTTTTCTCAAACCCACGCCACCCAAACCCTAACCACAGATGCATCAGACTATGCCTGGGGAGCACACATGGACAGCAAATGCATTCAGGGCCACTGGAGTCCAAGTCAAATTCATCTGCACATCAACCAAAAAGAGATGCTAGCTGTGCAGAATGCCCTGACAGCTTTCAGATCCCTACTCTTTCCAGGAGTAAAAAAAAGAAAATGCTTGTCGACAAATGCTGGATTTTTATTTCCTAAATGTATTTATGATTGTGCCCGAATTCAAAATGATGTCACTTTACAACCTGTTACCTCTTATTCCTCATTTAAGTTTGCTGATAACACTAGATTTAATAGATGCTTATCTTCACATTCCTATTTATCCATACTTCTAGGTTTATAGGTTCATAGGAGGTTACTAGGCTAATGGCCTTAGGGCCTTTACATGCCTAGCCATGTTAGGGTCTATATTATAAGTTCAAAGTTTGAAAACTTCGAATCTCATATGATTGACATCCTATGAGCGAAGTTTTCAAACATCGAACGTTTCAACAGAGATTGCCATAGGGAATATTTCCCTTCACTTCAATGTAGTGCGATCTCAGAGTTGGTATATCTAAGTAGTGGGGGTGTAGGGGAGTGCAAGGGGGCTTGCCCCCCTGCATAGAGCATTCAGGTATTTTTTTTATTTTTAGTTTGTTTATATTTTATGTTCGATGTTAGAAAACTTCTCTCATATGGAGTCGATCATATGAGATTCAAAGTTTTCAGACTTCAAACATATAGTATAGACTCGTCATGTTATACCCATGTTCCCTAATTGAACTTGGTTAGATGGTTGTTATTCTCAAAGCGAGTCTATGATCAACACCGACTGCCCCTATCCATGAGGGACATAGGTGCCATTCCTGGGGTGAATTTATCATATCCCATCAAATTGTCTAGGTTATGCTTGAATAGTGTTATTGAGGCGCTCTGTTTCACTTGAATTTGGAGTTTATTCCAGAGGAGCGGCAATCTCTCAGAGATATATCTGTCTGTCCAGCATGTCTGTTAATGTCTAAGGCTAGGTTGAGATCCCTGGAGTGAGAGACTCTTGTCTCATTTGATTTGTGGATGTGCAGCAGTTTCATAGTTCAGGCGTTTCTTAAGGTTTTGAGTGTCTGGATCAGATTATCAGTTCTTCACCTTACCCTCTGGACTGTCCACTACACTAAGTGTGTTCACAAAGTGTCTATCTCCAGTTAAGTCATTGCAGGCTACAGGGTATCCACATTTTCCCATATTTAGATGGCTTGCTTAACTTTAAAGAGTCTTTCAAAGTGTCAGGAATGTCTCTCTGGTGAGAGGTCTCTAAGCAAGCTGGGATACTAAGAGAACATTTAAAAGTCTTTTTTGACTTCTCACAAGATTGTGTTTATGAGATGTCAAGTAGACAGTAGAGCTCAAAGAGCTTTTTTTCGTCATAGAAAAAATAGGCCCCTGTCTAGAACTATTTCTAAGGTTTTCCACTCAGATTTTGGTCACTGATTGGAAATACCTCAGGATTTTGGGTCTTTTGGCTTCTGTGATTCTCATGATACCCCTGGCAAGACTCCAAATGAGAAAGATACAGTGGTATCTGGACTCTCTTTGGTCCCAGCACCAGTACCCCTTGTCTTTCCAGATCCAAATGATGGAGTTTGTCAGAAGATAAATCACTTGGTGGAAACAATCAATATCCCTAAATCCAGCTCTCCCCTCCTCCCTCTCTTTTCCAAAGTGGTCAGTAACCACAGATGCCTTGGACTTTGCTTGGGGAGAAGTTTCAAGAGGGATAAAAGTGCACGGAGTGTGGGACACCAAGGACAGATGCAAGCACATAAATATAAAAGAGATGCTTGCTCTGATCAAGGCACTCACCTCTATGAATCACCTTTGGTCCACATGACCTCTGCATGTTATTACAGACAATACTACAATCATGTTGTACATCAGCAAGCAAGGGGGAACCAGGTTTTACCCCTCTGCAGACCAGCCATGTTAGATTGGGATATAGCTTTACAGCACAGTCGCACTCTATAGGCATCCTACATTCTGTCAGAGCAAATCTATGTGGTAGACAAGCTGAGTAGGACAAGGAAAGACCCTCAAAATTAAAACTAGTTTGGGGTCTTATAAGATTTGATCCATCTGTGAGGAGTTCCTTAAGTAGACAGCTTTGCCTCCTCGCTGAACAATCATCTGGCAAGATTCTGCTCTAGGACTCCATGCAAGAAAACCTAGAAGACTGATTCCTTTTTCTTTTCCTTGTGCAGGAATATTTGTACTTTTCCAGCTTTCAACTAATATCCAGGATACTTCTGAAGATTCAGAAGGAATCCTCCAAGATCATAGAGGTGACTCCATTCTTAGCCAGGCAGCCATAGTTCTCCCTTCTTTTGTAAATGACCAAGGATAATTACCACAAGCTTCCTCACAGAGTGGATCTACTCACACAAGAAAAGGTTGTCTGATACACCCTGACATCAATAAACCAATTGACTGCCTGGATGATAAGGTCTTATTTCCATTTTGGCACCCATTTACTGAGAACATGCAGCAGGTACTAGAGGCGCCAAGAAAGCCTGCCACCAGAAAATCATAGATTAGCTAATGGAAAGGTTTGCTAGTTGGTGGCAATAGCATCGGCTCCCATTCAGGGCTGGTTGTTGTCTTGTTTTATGATATTTATGTGAGTTACTATGCTATGGCATTTCTTATTCCTTAGTCAAGGTTTTTTTATTGGTCACCTAAGCATGTCTGCCTATAGATCCTCCTCTTTCAGTGCATTATCTTGTCAAAATGTTTTTGAAAGGGGTTTTACATAAGAGACCTCCAAGAAAACCTCTGATCCCTCCTTGGATCTTGATATTGTGTTGGTGAAACCAACAGCCGCTCCATTTGAACCAGCTAACCTGGCTGTCTTGAGGTTGTTAACATGGAAGACAGATTTACTGACTGCCATGGCCTCTTCAAGGAGATTATCTGGTATAAGCTCTTACGAGTCTTCCCTATCTCATTTCCACAGAGACAGGGTTTCTTTCAGAACTAATCCTTCTCTTATGCTTAAAGCCGTATCTGAGTTTACTTTAAGCCAAAATCATACGTCTCCCCATTTTCTTTCCTGATCCCAAAAACGAAGGAGAAAGGATGCTCCGTACCTTGAATGTATACAGACCACTTGGGTACTATCTTGACAAAACTAAATGTTTCATATCTTTGAAATAATTGTTCATTTCTTGTGAAAGTAAGAAGAAGGGACATTTGTCAAAACGGACCATTTCCAAATGGTTGTCTAATAAAGTTACCCCTTGTTATAGTCACCACAACAAAGCTATTCTAGACAGGGTCAAGGTCCACTTTATCAGGACCTTGGCTTCATCTATGGCTTTTTGAAAGGAGTTTAGTTCTGGAAGTATTCTAGAAGCTGCAACTTGCTCCTCTGTACATAGTTTTACAAAGCACTATAAGCTTGAGTCCTTCTTTAAGTCCAGATAAGGCTTTGCAATGGGCTCCTAGACACTTCTCCTGCCACCTCCCAAGTGTAGTAAGCTATGGTAATCTACCCATATAGCTAAGGCTACTGCAGCAATGTGATGAACATAATACAATTGCGTAGGTAAACTTTCCATGACGGTAGATGTTTGAATGGTCACTGCTCCAGCAGCCACTCCCTCTCTCCATCTCCCGTGGTTTTTAGGTGTATTGTTTATGCCAGAGTGTGGTTATTTATTTTTTGTTCTTCCAAACATGGTCCTTTTAGGGCTCAGCCTCACTCTTCTGTTGGCAGGAAAATTCTGAGGGGCTTGGCACCCAAACTTGTGTTTTAGTCAGTTCAGCTTGAGCTGCCTGACAGTTTTGGTTCATAGAGGGTGCCCTGAAGCTTTGGTAGGTGTCCGGCTGCTATATCCTTGGGAGGATATAACCCATATAGCTAAGGCTACAGCAGCAGTGATCATTTGAGCATCTACTGTTATGATAAGTTTAATGACACAATTGTACTTCCCAGCCACCAGGCCATTATTAGAACTCAAGTCACCTGAGTGATATTTAGAGGTTTTTCTTTTTATTCAACAAAGCTAGACAGGCTATACAAAAATTAACTGGTACGTTATAGACAAACTTCCAACCATAAATGTCACAAATCAGTACTTTATCAATACCTTGTTTTGTATGCTAGTTAGTGTTGCTCCCTTGAAGTCTTGCAGGGTAGGAGGTGACACATGCCCATGTATGTCAAACTCTCAGACAATTCATGGAGTACAGAGATGGCGTCTGATTGCAGTATGTGACAGACAGATTACTTCGTTCTTGTACTCGGTACAGGCAGCTTTGGAACTACTGCAAAAGACTTGTCATATAGCAAAGGCGGAAGATCTTTGCCTCTTGACACCTAAAGATTTGTAGAAAAGCATCAAATCTACTTCATCCTTACAAGCAAGCTATTCACCCTTCCCCTTCTCCTGATGATTCAGTCATAAAGTATCAACATTTCTTTTAAAACCTGCTTTGAGAATTTACAGGCTTCTTTGTTGTAGTCCTTGTTAAAACTTTGATCCACATGAGTATCCAAAAAAACCTGGATCCATCTTAGAAAAAAAGAATATTACACCCGCTTATCATATAAGCGATAATCCGGAGGTCATAGATTCATAGGACAATGCTAGGCTATTGGCCCGGAGGCCCTTATGACCCTAGTCAAGAATTTCACCCATGTTCTCAGTAAGTCAGCACCTGTTTTTCCGGTCCAGCAGGAACACAGGTGGGATCCCAGAGGTATATTTTCTGTTCCCCATCCAGTCGTCCAGGTTCGTCTTAAAGAGGGCTAGTGAGGTACTCTGCTTGATATGGAGAGGGAATCTGTTCCACAGATGGGGGAGTCTGCTTGATATGGAGAGGGAATCTGTTCCACAGATGGGGGAGTCATTGGGACACAAATCTATCCCGGCAACACGTTCTATTAATGTCACAGACCAGTTTGAGGCCTTGCATGCGGGTTGCACGAGTGGAGTTTGACTTACAGATATGCAGCAACTCCATCAAGGCTGAGTCCGAGATGGGCTTGTATGCCAGACACAGGTCACCTCTGAGCAGTCTGTACAAGACTGAGTAGAAGGACAGGACTTTTAGCCTATCTGTATAGTATAGGTGTTTGAGACCCTGAAATTTCCTGGTCAGGAACCTCTGTGGTCTCTCCAAGTGCTGCATGTGCTTGGCAGGGTACATTCCAAAGGGGGCATTGTACTCGATAATGGGTCTGATAAGGGAGGAGTACAGGGATATTATGACCTCCTTGTTGCTGGATGAAATACCCTTGCTTATGAGGTGGGCCATGTAAAAAGCCTTCCATACAACAGAGGCAACTTGGTCAAAAGTCAGGTTGCTATCTACCTGGGTGCCCAAGTCCCTCACAACTGATTGCATGCTTAGCACATTGTTATTAATGTGATAATTAATGGGGATGCCATTATCCCCAAAGGGGATGATGATACATTTCTTGGCATTCAGTTTGAGGCCATGATTCTGGCACCAGTCATTAGTTTGGGTAAGGCCCTCTTGGAGGATCTTCACATCACTAGGGAAATTTATCACAGTGCCCAGCTTGCAGTCATCTGCAAACTTGGTCAGCCACAGACCATTGGTTTTGGCTTTCACCTCTGAAAAGTATATCCCAAACAGTAGAGGTCCCAAGACCGATCCTTGGGGTACACCGCTTGTTACGGGTCTACTACTAGAGGTGGCTTCCCCTGTTTTGACTGAGTGGATTCTATCAGTGAGCCAGTTAGCTACCCATCTGGTAACATACGGGTTGGTGCCTAGCTGGGAGAGTTTATCTATTATGCCCAAGTGGAGAATAGTGGCAAAGGCTTTGGCCAAGTCAAGGTAGGCGTTTGGTGACTGTTTAGAAGAAGGTGACTAAGTTTAACAGGCATGGTCTCCCTTTGACAAAACCAAACTGTGTGGGCTCAAGCATTTGGAGGTTGCCAATGTCCTTGTTTATAGGGTCCATGGTTATAAGTTAGCATTTCTGAGTATCTGTGCCAGATTAATCAGCACCTGACATAATTCTTGGACTGAGCAAAATATTCAAGTCTTTATCTTACTCTCTATTTTACAATCCTTTTGTTTCTCATCCTCAAGGCCTGTCAGTAAATTGCTTTTCTGTACATAATGTAAACACTTCTCATTTAAATGTAGTCCTTTTAAAATTTTTTTTTTTGCATTCTTAATATCATAATTCTCGGCTGGAGTGCGGGGAGTGCCTTTTGTGTGGAGTCTGCATGTCCTCCCCGCGGTTGGGTGGGCGTTCGGAAGACATGCGTAAATGGGCGTGGCTTTGTTGAAGGTTGAACGTTGAGCCTGCACCTCGGCGTTCGTGAAAATCTACTGCCAATCATTAGTGGACTGGAATTCCGCTGTGGCGACCCCTAACTGGGAAAAGCCGAAAGACAACAACAACAATATCATAATTATTATCTTATAGACTTTTCTTGCTACATAACCATGTAATATTGTTTCATTTGTACTGCATTTCACTGTGTCTGTACCTGCAATTGGTCAGTTTTAATCAGTGCACTACCCTGGTGAAAAAAAAAAAAAAAAGAGTCTAGGGTGGTTGCTAACTTTAATTGTGACGCAAGGTGCAGTCTTGACAAAGGTGAAGTAGCTGCAACACTAATTGTTGCATTTTTCAAAGCACTTGACAGTGACAGTCATGCTTTCCTTTTGGTAAGCCTGTAGGTGTCCATAAAAATACTATTAGATGGCTTATCAGTTACCTGGCAAACAGGGATTACAAAGTTAACTATTGGGAGTTTGTTTTACTAAGAAGCATGCCTCAGAAGTCTGTGTATATTGATTACCTTCAGAAATGGTGAAAAAAAATCCAGTGAGTAGACTGCATCAAAAAATACCTGGTGATTTTAATAGGCATCTTACTGACCTTTGACTTGCATATTAACCTTTCAATTTAAAATAGTAAGCAAACACTGAGGTGTCTGTATTGCAAAGATTTTCTGCATCCCTCCAAGTACTAGAGTCATATTAGCCCGTTTCATAGTGCTCAACCTTTTAGAGCAAGAATCTGCAACAAGTACAAAAATAGTGGGAGGACAAAGTCCCAAAAACAGGGACAGATTTTGAAAGTTGCAGTTATAAAGAAAGTTTTAAGAATGAGTTTTGCATTAGCTTGCATTATCTGAAGTATATGAAATTTGAAACTCAAGTATCTGTAATTATTTTGTGACTGTAGTGCTCAGTGATTTGCCAGAAAACCACCAGTTTTACGTGGAACAGACCTAAATTATGAGGCAAAAGTCTCAACATCAGAATGTATTAGATTGCCTAAAGTTCCACTTCTATAGTACACTAGATGCTAGAGCCACTGCAAAAATGCTCTGCTTTTCAGCCATGTGTCTGGCAGTATTTGGAACAAGTTGCCAATGGAATCCGGTCATCCAGTTCTTAATCAGCAATTAAAAAGTGATCAGATCTGTATTACATCTTTCATTAAAGTTTGCAGATGTGAAAAAAATTACCCCAGTGCTCTTTTTTTAACTAACATATCAAACAGTACACAGTGATTGCTAAAGCTGTTTTTGCGGGGGGGGGGGGGGGGTGCAAACCTTCACATGCTACACACTTAGTTTACTGTGCCTCTGTCTAGTAGTGACACAGAGTTGACCCCCGGGGTAAACCTACGATCTCCCATCCACTCGTCAAGATTTCTCTTGAATAGTGTTAGTGAGGGGCTCTGCCTAACATGGATTGGGATTCTGTTCCAGAGTGTAGGGAGCCTCTGGGTTATGAATCTGTCCCTCCAGCATGTCCTATTTATTTCTGTGTTGAGGTTTAAGTCTCTTGCTCTCGTGGCTCTGATGGATTTGGATTTTCTGAGGTGGAGCATGTCCATTAATTCCGGATTGGACATGGCCTTGTACGTCAGGCACAGATCACCTCTGAGTAGGCGGTATGCGACTGAATAGAGCTGGAGCTTTTTCAGTCGGGCAGCATATGACATATGTTTAAGACCCTTTATCCTCTTGGTGAGGAACTTTTGGGGTCTTTCCAACTGCTGCAGGTGTCGGGTAAGATGCATCCCAAATGGGGCATTGTACTCAATCATTGGCCTGATAAGAGAAGAGTACAGGGGCACAATGACCTCTCTTGATCTAGATGTGAAACCCTTCATGATAAGGTGGGCAATATAGAAGGTCTTCCTAACCACTTTGGCAATGTGAGTGTCAAATGAGAGGTTACTGTCAACCTGGGTCCCTAGGTCCCTGATTACCTCTTCCGTACTTAATGGATTACCACCTATGTGGTAATTTGTGGGTACCTTGTTTTTCCCAAAGGGTATGACTATACATTTTTTGGCGTTCAGCTTTAGGCCATGGTTCTGGCACCAATTATCCGTTTCTATGAGGCCTCTCTGAAGGATGTTTGTGTCCACTGGGGTATCAATTATGGCGCCCAGTTTGCAGTCATCTGCGAACTTTGTCAGCCACAATCCTCCTATGTTGGCCTGTACCTCGGAAAAATAAATGCCGAACAAGAGGGGTCCCAGGACTGAGCCCTGTGGGACACCGCTTGTGACCGGCTTAGTGTCTGACATAGCTCCAGCAACTCTGACCCTGTGGGTTCTGTCCTTGAGCCAGTTTGCAACCCATCTTGTGACATATGGGTTTACATTTAAGCTGGTGAGTTTGTCTATGATGCCCGAGTGGGGTATTGTGTCAAAGGCTTTTGCAAGGTCAAGATAGGCTGTGTGAACTGCCTTACCCTCATCAATGGCCTTAGTGACTGTTTCAAAAAAGACGACCAAGTTGAAAAGGCAGGATCTGCCCTTGACAAAGCCAAATTGGGTAGGATCCAATGTCTGTAGGTCCCCAATGTCTTTGTTTATGAGTTCCATAATGATCCTCTCCATAGCTTTGCAGACCAGGCTCATCAAGCTTATGGGGCGGTAATTTCCAGGGTCTGTAGAAGCACCGCCTTTGTGAAGTGGGACCACTGTTGCCGTACGCCACTCTTTGGGTACGTATCCTGTAGTAAGGCTAAGATTAAACAGCAGCCTTATGTGTGGGTTTAGTTCCTCTTGGAGTTCATGTAGCACACAGCCTGGGACACCGTCTGGTCCCATTTATGCTGTGTTTTTAGCTTTAGAGAGGGCGGCTCTCACCTGGGCATCTGAGATGTTAGGGAGGCTACACTCTGCTGGGATAGTTATTTCTCCTTTAGGGGGGGGAGGAGAAATTTGCACTGAACCTGTCTGCCAGAATGTTGGCAATGTCAGTGGGTTCAGTGTATTTTGTGTCATTTTGGACTAACTCTGAGCATATCTGGGAGTTTCCACCCAGGTTTCTAACATAGCTAAAGAAGGCCTTGTGATTGTCTTTTGTATCTTTTGCGATTTTTCTCTCAAAGTTGGCCTTCGATGATTTTATGAGTGATCGTAGTTTTTTGCTAGTACTGATCAGAGTTGCCTTCCCTTTTAGGGATTTTGCTCTGTCATGTAGTAGCTTCCTCCTCCTGTTGTAAAGTTTGTTTATGGTTGGGGTCCACCAGACCGGGCGCCTGCCTTTGGGGGAATGGGTCTTGGTTTTATTTGGGATTACATGATCCATGCATTCTTGAAGGTGCCCGTAGAAGGCATTTGTAAAGGATTCAGCAGTGTGGGTTGTGGTTTCCTCTGGCCCAGGGGCCTTGAAGGATACCACTTCAGTCTTAAGAAGTGTGAAGTTGGCTTTTGAGAAGTTCTTCACTGTGGTCTTTTGTGCAGGGGGGGGGCATGTGGATTTCCAGTGAGATTAATTTATGGTCTGATCTTACCAATGAGGGATATACTTCCGGTGTGGAGCATTTTGTCCCCATGTTTGTGATGATCAGGTCAAGTATATTGTCTCCTCTTGTGGGAATGGTGACTTGTTGTTCCATCGCATTTGAGTTTATGAATTCTAGGAACCTTTGGGCTAGGGTGTTGGGGCTTGAGTAATGTTCCCAGTCTATGTTTGGGTAGTTGAAGTCTCCCAATGTGATGGTATTTGGAGAGACATTCATACTCTCCAGTGTCTTCAGGAAGGCTGTGTGGGGTTCCTGAGTTTGAGAGGGTGGTCTGTAGCATGCTACAAACTGTAAGGCAGTTTTGCCTATGGTTAGTTGCACCTGGATGGTCTCTGATGCTTCGTGCGTTGCCACTAACCTGGAGGTGTGGGTATCTTTGATGAATATGGATACTCCCCCTCCTTTTGTGGTTCAGTCCAAGTTTTGGGGCCGGAAAGCATGATATGAGGTAAAACCTGATAGTGCTGGGGTGCTCTCAGGAGCCTTGAACCAGGTTTCAGTCACTGCACAGACATCGATGTTCTCCATACTGAGGAGGGCTTCGAGAGCGTTTATCTTAAGGTTTAGACTTCTGGCATTGAGCAGAATTACCCTTAGTTTTTTTCCACTTGTGTTTTCTAGGGAGGTAGGTTTGTCATTTGAGCCTTGCCTAAAAAAGGCACTATGAGGGTGGCAAGAGCCTTGGCCAATATCCAGAAGCCCAGGGGTGACAGGTGCAAGCCATCCCTTGCGAAGCAGCATGGCTTGTCGAGCATGTCATCCCAAGCAGACAGACATTGGATCCCCTTAGAATGACACCAGTAATTAAGTCAATTGTTAAAACTGATCATTTTGTCTTTGTACTGTGGCATCATTCTTGGTGAGGGTAAGATGCTGCTCAGGGTCAGGGTCATACCGGCCTGGGCTACATAATCAGAGAGCTCCTCTATGTCTCTTTTCATGTAGTCCAGGGAGGTACGTCTCAGGTCGTTCACACCGGCATGTACAATGACTTGAGTCATATTTGTACTTGCTGTGGAGTGACCCGAGTGCTTGTGTTATGTGGCGGATTCTAGCTCCCGACAGGCAGCTTACTGTGACCTTTTCCTTGTTCAGTCTGGTGAGTGGGACGTCAGTGTGTCTGACTATGGAGTCCCCTATTACAAGTGTGTCTGGCATGTTGTTTGGCCTTAAGGGCTGTGACTGTTTAGCACACTGACTTTGTGAACTATGTGTTGCATGTGTTATGTCTTGAGGTGGCGGTTGCTTGGGTGTCTGCTTTGGAGGCCTCTGCTGTTTTGGTAGATTTTTAATCAGCGCCTCCGAGTATGTTTTTGTGTGTTTATGTGTTTGGTTTGCAGTTGTGATAGTTCTATGTGAGACTGGGTTTGTGGTGTGCGTGGTTTCCTTCTCCTCCTGACTGGTCTTGCCAGTACTGAGTTGAGAGAGCTCAGCCTCCAGTTTGGCTATATAGTTGCATCTCTCGCATATATTTGTATTTGTTGGGAGGAGGAGAGGGTTGTCTGTGTACATGAGGCAATTGTAACATTGCCTCAAGATTCCAAGATTCACCAGCTGAACAGGAGGGGACGTCAGCAACTGACCCTTCGACATGCTAGAATAGTGAAAAAGATTGCTGTGTAACTGAGTCAGAAAGGACCTATAGGGGATTGAGTACTCAAGGGAATTTAGGTGAATGAAGTACTTTCTTTTGTTTTAAGAGTGCTTTACCTGTATAAAAAATGCTTTAGGAGCAAGTGCTGAGCTTTTCAGGTAGAGTATAGGCTGTTTAGATTGCAAGTAGAGCAGTTCTAAGGGAAAAATTGAAGAGCAGACTTTACGGAGCCAGAAATAGTTTAAACTTGATTAACTGGCGCTGCCCGATGCTGCTCTATGAGCAACTTCACGCTAATTCGAGCAAAAGCGTGCTAAAGCGCGGAAAAACGGGCTTTATAGCAGGGGGTTGAAAAGAGCCAGGAATTGACCCAAAATGGCCAATAAACTACAAGTTGCTGGGCTGGAACCACTCCTCTAGGGACAAATAGGCTGCTCAGTGCTCCCCACTCCCACTGGTGAACAAAGAAGCTTCCTCTTATCCAAATAAGGATATGGATAGCACAGGAACTAAGACAAAGCCCAGAGATCAGCAAAATCTGAAGACTGGACTATTCTAGTTCAGAAAAGCGGGAAAACAAGGATTTTTTTTGTTTTATTTTCTTTTTTTTACAGAGACAGAAGAAAAAGATACAGTAGCAAACAGTAAATGCTATAAAACGGCTAGCGCACTTGAGTGTGTTAGTTTAAATTAAACAAAAATAACTTTTTAAAGTGCAAACAGTTTAGAATCAACACAGGTACAGTAAAAACAATATGCAGAGCTGTTTTTTAGGCGAAATGCAGTCGAGATGCAGTAATTAAAGCAAAAGCCAGAAAAAATACTTAAAAATCAAGGAAAGTCACTCTTTCACTCTCTGCTGCTTGTAGAACTCTGCAGGACACCACGAGGAGCTGTGCTGAGTCGTATAGAAGTGAAAAAGCACGCAAAAACGGGCTTTATAGCAGGGGGTTGAAAAGAGCCAGGAATTGACCCAAAATGGCCAATAAACTACAAGTTGCTGGGCTGGAACCACTCCTCTAGGGCAAATAGGTTGCTCAGTGCTCCCCACTCCCACTGGTGAACAAAGAAGCTTCCTCTTATCCAAATAAGGATATGGATAGCACAGGAACTAAGAGAAAAGCCCAGAGATCAGCAAAAATCTGAAGACTGGACTATTCTAGTTCAGAAAAGCGGGAAAACAAGGATATTTTTTGTTGGTCTGTTATGTAAGAAATAATTTACCACACATCAGTATGCAGCTCCCGAACATCCTTCATGCATTTGCACCAATCAGAGTGTCAAAAAATATATTTTTTGTACTATGCTAACTGGGAAATGCCACAAAACCAGTTTTAAGTGTAACTTATAAGCTTTGCACTGTTCAGAACTGTATAGTATGTAAATGGATGTTGCAGGAATCAAACCCCTGAAGTGTAAAGTAATACAGTTTGCTGCTATACCCACTAAGCTGTACTGCAGTTATTTAGTATATGCTGTACAATCAGAAACCATTGGTAAGTTTAGCAGGTATGTTGTGCTGGAAAACAAAACATGCAAGAAAACTGTCCTAGTATGTGGTAAGTGCAGTCCTGTTTTGGCCTTGAAAAGGACAGTGTGTGATAATAGCCTAAACGGAAACAGGTGCACATATTCAAGTATGTGCAAGCAGAACAGCAAATAAAGCATGTATATAATCAGAACATCAGGTGCCTTATTGAATGGGTGAATTGACCCCTCCTTTTGTACGGTACATCCAAGCTCTATGTTGCATACTATATTTTAGAGTTTAGCTCAGCAGAATATGCCTGTTCAAAGAAAAAACAATGTTCTTTAATTTACTGATGAGTCTCTTTACATGGATGGTGTAGAAGCACTGGTCCATTTAATGACTTTCTCAGAGCTGCACAGTCTGCAGATGCATGGGAATAAAACGCATTTACCATACTCCATTACCCTTTAGTGCTGTTCTCATTACTTGTTGATGAATTGCTAAACCAAACAACAACTAATCACTGTAGTGACCAGGAGTGGGATGTCCCATCTTCTAAGATCTGAGGCCAGTTTTCATTTGTAGAGAATATGAGACAAGTTTCAGTTAAAATTCTTGGTGTGTGCAGTAGGCATGGCATGCAATGTGTTACCTAATGTAGTAATGAATCTCTTCCTTCAAAGTGCAACACATTTAATCACTGTAACATCAAGGTGGTATTAAGCTGGCTGATTCATTTATAAATTGCACCATTAAACATAACATATATCATTGCAAGATGTGGACCTGTTATTTCATTCTAGCAGAAAGCAATAAGGCAACACACACACAAAGAAACTAATATAAGCTACACACTCTACTATGAAACAGAACATAAATTCCATATGCTGCTGAAAATCCTGTAAATGTGTCTGCCTGAAATTTTGAAAGTATGTGTGTTTGTCCATTTCAGTCAGCAGGTTACTGGGGATAATAAAAGAGAATGAACACTCTTCTCCAGTTGTGATGCCCCTGTGCTGGCCAAGTAATCAAGGAGCCTCAATCCTCACCACTGGCAACAGTGGGGAACATACACATTGGGAGGATGCCAAGTACATGCACAATAAAGTAGTTTCTCCAGATACCCAATAAAACTCCCCACTGGCGCAGCTATAGGGTTGAGATCTCAGCTGAGTGGCTAAGCCAAACCTCCAGCACCCTATCTGTCCAACCAGTGCTTCGTGTCCCTGCCCCAGTAGCTGACACACACACAACACACACACATTGAGATTTGATTTTTATACAAACACATACACATACACCTGGGAAAGGCTGGCACAGGTTTACTAACTATGTCCCCTTCTGCCCAGACTGTAAGGTAGTTCTAGCTGACACCAGCCAACTCTTTATCAGCTACTCTAAGGCCCTTAACAAAGGTTGTCCAATTCTACTGTGTAATGTTATGGATGGCACAGTGGTGCAGCAGTAGCATTGTCACCTCACAGCAAGAGGTTCTCTGTTTCGATTCTCGGCTGGGTTGCTTTCTGTGCGGATTCTGCGTGTTCTCCCTGCATTCGTGTGGGTTTCCTCTGGGTGCTTCAGTTTCCTTCCACGTTACAAAGACATGCATCTGGAGAATTTCTCCCCAGGCCTCTGCTGAAAATTGTCTTAGTTCCAAGTCAGAGTTTCCCGGTTAACAAATGTAAAATAAAGTAAATAAAATAAAAAAGTGTTACTAATAATCCAAATGGTAGTCTGACCAAGAGCAAGGCTAATTTAGGAGTGGCCTGTACAGTGTCACCAAAGTGATATGCAAGTACACTAAGAGCTTAAATATATCTCACAGATATCAGCAACAAAGATAGGTTAAAATATATTCAATAATAAATAAATATTAAAAGAATAAGGCAATACTCGGTAAGTAATCAGTTACATCAGAGTTCAAAATCACAAGACATATTTACAGTCTCAAATAAATAAAGAAAACATGTAAGCCATACTTTACTGTATTCCTGTCTGAATCTAAAACAGTTACTGTGCCCTAAAACTTACTTACAGAAAGGCAAGTGCAGAAGGTGGTGATGAGTGGATGTTCTTGTTAGGTCAAAGACAAAATACAAAATGCACAGTCTCTCTCTCTCTGAGAGAGTTCTTAAATTCTTTTTCTTTTGGCTGCTCCCATTAGGGGTTGCCACAGCAGATCAACTGTTTACATTTCTTCCTGTCCTCTGCATCTTGCTCTTTCACACCAACCACCTGCATGTCCTCTCTCACCACATCCATAAACCTTATCTTAGGCCTTCCTCTTTTCCTGTTACCTGGCAGCTTCATCCTTAGCATCTTTTTCCCAATGTACTCTGCATCCCTCCTCAGCACATGTCCAAACCAACTTAATCTTGCCTCTCTGGCTTTGTCTCCAAACCATCCAACCTGAGCTGACCCTCTAATATACTTATTCCTAATCCTGTCCATCCTCGTCACACCCAGTGCAAATCTTAACATCTTCAACTCTGCCACGTCAGGCTTTGACTCCTGCCTTTTTGTTAATGCCACTGTCTCCAACCCATATAACATAGCTGGTCTCACTACCCTCTTGTAGACCTTCCCTTTCACTCTTACTGGTACTCGTTTGTCACAAAATCACTCCTGACACTTCTCCACCCACTCCATCCTGCCTGTACTCTTTTCTTCACCTCTCTTCCACACTCACCATTACTCTGAACTGTTGATCTCAAGCATTTAAAATCATCCACCTTCGCCACCTCTACTGCCTGCATCCTCACCATTCATCTATCCTCCCTCTCATTCACACACATATATTCTTAGTCCTGCTGACCTTCATTCCTCTTCTCTCTAGAGCATATCTCCACCTCTCCAGGGTCTCCTCCATTTATTTCCTACTCTCACTACAGATCACAATGTCATCTGCAAACAACATGGTCCACGGGGACTCCTGTCTGATCTCGTCTGTCAACCTGTCCATCACCATTGCAAATGAGAAAGGGCTCAGAGCTGATCCTTGATGTAATCCCACCTCCACCTTAAATGCATCCGTCACTCCCACTGCAGACCTCACTGCTGTCACACTACCCTCGTACATATTCTGTACCACTCTTACATACTTCTCTGACACTCCTGACT
Organism: Protopterus annectens; assembly: GCF_019279795.1. Taxonomy (NCBI): domain Eukaryota; kingdom Metazoa; phylum Chordata; order Ceratodontiformes; family Protopteridae; genus Protopterus; species Protopterus annectens. The sequence continues at coordinate 1,263,641,698 of NC_056747.1, read as the reverse complement.
TCCTCATACAATACCACAACTCCTCTCTAGGCACCCTGTCATATGCTTTCTCTAAATCCACAAAGACATAATGCAACTCCTTCTGACCTTCTCTGTACTTCTCCATCAACACTCTCAGAGCAAACATTGCATCTGTAGTGCTCTTTCCTGGCATGAAACCATACTGCTGATCACTAATCATCACCTCCCTTCTTAACCTAGCTTCCACTACTCTTTCCCATAACTTCATGCTGTGACTGATCAGTTTAATCCTTCTGTAGTTACTACAGCTCTGCACATCACCCTTGTTCGTAAAAAGCAGTACCAAAACACTTTTTCTCCATTCCTCAGACACCCTCTCACTTTCCAAGATTTCATTAAACAATCTAGTTATAAACTCCACTGCCATTTCACCTAAACACCTCCATGCTTTCACAGGTATGTCATCTGGACCAACAGCCTTTCTGTTCTTCAACCTCTTCATGGCTATCCTTACTTTTTCCTTGCTAATCCACTGCAATTCATGATTCACTATCCGCACATCATCCAACCTTCTCTCCCTCTCATTCTTTTCATTCGTCAGCCCCTTAAAGTACTCTTTCCATCTGCTCAACACACTCTCCTCACTTGTGAGTATGTTTGCCTCATTATCCTGTATCACCCTTACCTGCTGCACATCTTTACTAGCTCGGTCCCTCTGTCTAGCCAATCGGTACAGATTCTTTTCTCCCTCCTTAGTGTCCAACCTTTTATACAACTCTTCATACGCCTTATCCTTAGCCTTTGCCACCTCTCTCTTTGCCATGCACCTCATCTCCTTATACTCTTGTCTACTTTCTTCATCTCTCTGACAATCCCACTTCTTCTTTGCCAACCTCTTTCTCTGTGTACTCTCCTGTACTTCTTCATTACGCCACCAGGTCTCCTTGTCCTCCTACCTCTTTCCAGATGTCACTCCAAGCACCTTTCTAGCCATCTCTCTTACTAGCTCTGCTGTAGTTACCCAGCTATTCGGTAACTCTTCACTGCCACCCAGTGCCTGTCTTAACTCTTCCCTAAACATCACCTCACAATTACCCTTTTTTCAATTTCCACCATTTGATCCTTGGGACTGCCATCACACTCATCCTCCTCTTCTTGATCACCAATGTCATCCTACAAACCACCATCCAACGCTGCCTAACTACACTTTTGCCTGCCACCACTTTACAGTCTCCAGTCTCCTTCAGACTGGCCCTTCTACATAAGATATAATCCACCTGTGTGCATCTTCCTCCACTCTTGTATGTTACCCTATGCTCTTCCCTCTTGTTAAAATACATATCTATCACAGCCATGTCCATCTTTTTCGCACAATCCACTACCATCTGACCTTCTGCATTCCTTTGCTTAACACCATACCTACCCATCACTTCCTCATCCCCTCTGTTCCCCTCACCAACATGCCCATTGAAATCTGCTCCAGTCACCAGTCTCTCACCATTGGGTACAGTCATCACCACTTCATCCAACTCACTCCAAAATGTTTCTTTCTCATCCATCGCACACCCAACTTGTGGAGCATATGCACTAACAACATTCATCATTACACCATCAATTTCCTGCTTCATAAACATCACTCTATCCGACACTCTTTTCACCTCCAAAACACTCTTAGTATTCTGTTCCTTCAGGATAATGCCTGCGCCATTTTTCCTCCCATCCACACCATGCTAAAACAATTTGAAACCACCTCCGATACACCTAGCCTTGCTCCCCTTCCATCTGGTCTCTTGCACACACAATATACCAACCTTCCTTTGGTCCATCATATCAGCTAGCTCTCTCCCTATACCAGTCATAGTGCCAACATTCAAAGTTCTGACCCTGACTGTATACCAACCTTCCTTCGGTCCATCATATCAGCTAGCTCTCTCCCTATACCAGTCATAGTGCCAACATTCAAAGTTCTGACCCTGACTATCACAGTCCAAGCCTTTACCTGCCTTCGGGCATGCCTTCCCCCTCTTCTCCTCCTTCGGCCAACAGTAGCCCGCCAGCACCCTGTTGGCCAATAGTACTGGTGGCGGTCGTTGTTAACCCGGGCCTCGACCGATCCAGTATGTATATCTGTACTGAGAGAGTTCTTAAATTAATATCAAATATCACTGCTGGGTTAGCTTGGATGACATCACTTTTTGTCGCCTGACTTTTAGTTCCCAAGCTAACCCCTCTTTGTCAGAAACTAACAGAATTTAACATGTCTGTGTGAAAAATACAGATCTCTCAGATGTTTGAAGACCCTGGAAGTCATAAAACAATAAAACACTTCTGCATCTGCATCTCACACCTAGTAATTACTTCTCTTCCAGGACAATACAAAAACTTCTAGCTCTAGACATTGTGTCTGCTACTGAACTGAAACTGATAAATAAGTTTTATAGCACAATTGTAAAACAATTTACTTTCAATTTGTTTTCTTGAAGTTTTGCAACTGCATGTTCTAGTTTCTACTGTTAAAACATATATATTTACACAATTACAATAGTTTATATACATCTATGTTCTAAGCCAGCAGGGCATGCTGTGGTTACATTTTAGCTCAGTACTTTATACCTTTACACACACTTCTGTATGAATCATATTAATATTCACAAATGACATATACTTATTTACAGAATTCCAGATAGCTGGGCTGGCAGTATTTCCTTTTGCGACACCAGTCTTAAAAAACAAACAAACAAAAAAACAGGTCAGCAATATGCATTATGGGACCCCCTTAAGCATTCAGTAAAAGTGGTGAGCAAGCCCTTGTCTTAGTCTTCTCTTTCACTTGTATACAAGAGTGCTTTTAATGTATGGTGTAGTTGATGGCTTAAAAAAAAGTTAGATAGCTATAGATATATTTGTTGAAAGCCCATTTTCTGAGGAGATTCAAAAGAAAGCTACCTGAAAAGTAAAATTTCTGATATACACAAAGAAATAGTAATAGCTACAACAAGTTACAAAACAGCAGCTGTAACAAAAGAAAAATCAATAATTGTATGAGCAGAAACATTAAAGGCAGAGTGGGAGATTAAGAACAAGTGGTAACAGCAGATGTTGTTTGTAAGGATCACTGTTGCAGTAGCCATGATTAATGGGACTTTTACCACATAATGTCAGACATTCAGACTGTCTTCAGGAACAGTGAACTCTTCCCTCCAGCTAGGGAGATGCCAGCTTATCTAAAAACTGAGCGTAAACTGGTGTAACAGTGGCATTAGTTGGCACCATCTTCAGTTCAGGTCACAACTTAATGCCTTTTGTCATCAGTCTCTTGGTTCATCCTGATCTCTGTAGCAGACACATACCCCATTTCAGAATATTTTCTACTGTTCTTGTTTGATGTTGATTGTGTGCAGTTTTAGCAAAGATCAGATGTCAGTCACATGTTTGGGTTTTATCTGCCTAGGAAAAATGTATCTTGAATGTTCATTTCAGAGGCATGTGCCATACAGGGACTTCCATACTCAGTCTCTCTTCTGTCTGAGGCCTTTTCATTATGTAATTTCCTGTGCCATTTGTGCAGATTTTTAGTAAGAAGACCATTAGGCAAGAGAAGTCAGCACTCCAGGCATACTTGGATAAGAAAAGTCCAGAAGATGTTGCCAGTCTCCTGATCACCATGTCTGGTAATTCTGTGCATTTGCCCCTTATGGGTGTCTCGCCAAAATAAACTATTGGAAATACACCCACTAGAGAAGGAAATGATTGGAGGCAAGGGACATTCTAACAAGCGTGTCTAGGCTCCATAGACCGAGAGAGGCACTTCTGCAGGCCCTTGTTCCTGGGTCTGTACAGTTAAGGGCTTTGGCAATGCTCCTTTTGAGGCTGTCATGCTTTTGAAACTCAGCATGTTCTCTCAGACCAAAGACTTTGTGCTGGCAGTTGGGTTGGGCAATACACTGCTGCCGTCCAGCTTCAGCACTCATTTTGTGGTAACCGCAGGGGAGAGGGCAGTGCCTTCCAGGCACTAGTAGACAAGGAATTACATGGTTATAAGGTGAAGGTCTGGGATTCCTGCTTATGACCCATAAACTCTAAGGTAGCAACCTTCACAAAGAAAAGGACCCACATATTCAAGTCATGGACAGTGGATATTCCAGGACCCTGCTACTGCCTAGTCAGAAGTCAGATAGGTCTTCTTCCCCTTCTTTTCCTCCAGGCTCCCTGTCAAACCTGGTTCCAGTTGTCCAAAGACTTCATACAAAGCCTGCAGGCCTGACTGGACAAGCTGCCTCTCTTGGATTGGAGTAGGAAATATGTAATGAGAAAAAAATTATTACAAGAGTGTGTGTGTGTGTGTGTGTGTGTGTGTGTGTGTGTGTGTGTGTGTGTGTGTGTGTGTGTTAATAATTAGCTTCCAGTCACGGCTCAGATCTACTCCAACATGTATACTAGGTGATAGTATTCAACAACCACAGCTAGACTCCCTGATGAAGTTCGTATGTATATCAGGTGATGGTATTCAACAACCAGAGCTAGCCTCCCTGATGAAGTCCATATGTATACCAGGCGATGGTATTTAACAACTACAACTAGCCTCCCTGGTGAAGTCTGTATGTATACCAGGTGATGGTATTCAACAACCAGAGTTAGCCTCCCTGATTAAGTCTGTATGTATACCAGGTGATGGTATTCAACATCCACAGCTAGCTTCCGTGATAAAGTCTGTATGTTTACCAAGTGATGGTATTTAACAACCACAGCTAGCCTCCCTGATGAAGTCCGTATGTATAACAGATGATAGCATTCAACAACCAGAGCTAGCCTCCCTGATTAAGTCTGTATGTATACCAGGTGATGGTATTCAACAACCACAGCTAGCCTCCCTGGTGTAGTCTGTATGTATACCAGGTGATGGTATTCAACAACCAGAGTTAGCCACCCTGATGAAGTCTGTATGTATACAACTTGATGGTATTTAACAACCACAGCTAGCCTCCCTGATGAAGTCTGTATGTATACCAGGTGATGGTATTCAGCATCCACAGCTAGCCGAAGTCCGTATGATTTTATAATGATAGGCTATGATGCTAATGAACTATTTAATATCAGGGAAGGTGTTATGACACTTAGAAAAAAACAAGCCAAACCTTTTTTCTCAGAACAAATCCCTAATTTTTATGGTAATGAGGTACCTATTAACACACAACCGTTAAGATACACAATGGTATATAGTAGAGCTACTGAAAATATTGAAGGTGTTATTAAGGAGAATTGGGATATGCCTAAATCTATCTTGGGTCATGAAAAATGGCTACCTAATGTACCTTTATTTAGTTATAAAAACTGTAACAGCTTGAAACAGCGTTTATGTTATAAGGATTTTTCTTTGAATAGACATAGAAATTTGGAATTTAGGACAAAAGGAACTGTCCCATGTCATAACTGTTCATGTTGTGTAAATATATGTCAATCAAATGAATTTGTGCACCCTGTTAGTAAAAGGAAATATGTGTTTAATTGTATGGCCACATGTAATACAACTTTGGTGGTCTACTTGGCAACTTGTAACATATGTCAAGCATCCTGCGTAGGTACATCATCTAGAAGACTATGTGATAGGATTGTAGAGCACAAATCCGATATACGTAGAAAAATTGAAACTAATTCTTTAGCTAAACACATATAGGATCAGGGTGTGTCACATCAGTTTGTGTTTAGAGTTATTGAGTATATAAGACCTAGTATCAGGAGAGGGGATATTATTAATGCACTGGATATGAAATAATTTGAGTGGATTCTATGTATGCAGGCAGATGCCCATCCGGGCTTAAATAAACAGGTCACATTGAAACCAGTATTGAAAAAGAAACAACAAAAAATTATATGATGATGCATATTTTGGTTTATAAAAAGTTTTTATATATAAATATGTTTTTGTATTTAAATGCATGTCTTTTAATTTTTTTAGTAGGTAGTATGTATATATATATATATATATATATGTATATATTTTTTTATTAAATATTTTTCTATGAAGTATTACATATATATGTATATATATATATATTTTTTTTTTTTTAATGAAGTACTTTATATTAGTTTATGATGTGACCATTTGCTTTTAAATAGGAATGGTAGAGCTCATTTAAATGTTTGATTGGATGTTTTATGATGATAGGATGGCTGTGTCATATGATTATTTTGAAATGTGTATTTAATGAAAGTGAGAATTAACTGTTTTTGAAAACACTGATGAAGGACTATCTTGTCTGAAAGCTTTGTTCAACATTAAATTTGTTTGCATTTGTGGAAGACTGGTTCGCTGTTTTTCGAAGTCCGTATGTTTACCAGGTGATGGTTTTCAACAACCACAGTTAGGCTCCCTGAAGAAGTCTGTATGTATACCAGGTGATGGTATTCAACAACCACAGCTAGCCTAGCTGGTGAAGTCCGTATGTATACCAGGTGATGGTATTCCACAACCACAGCTAGCCTCCCTGGTGAAGTCCGTATGTTTATCAGGTGATGGTATTCAACAACCACAGCTAGCCTCCCTGATGATGTCCCCAGGTGATGGTATTCCACAACCACAGCTAGCCTCCCTGATGAAGTCTGTATGCATACCAGGTGGTGGTATTCACCAACCACACCTAGCCTCCCTGATGAAGCCCGTATGTTTAACAGGTGATGGTATTCAACAACCACAGCTAGCCTCCCTGATGAAGTCCATTTTTATTGTAAGTTGTAGTACCTTATGGTGTTCTGTATTTTAGGCACTATACTATGTATTGTGAATGATATATAAACTAAGAGTTATGCAGACATGCGTATCTTTCCAGTATGCTTTCTGTTTTCCTTTTGACTTTAAGTTTGAACTCTACCAGTGAAAAAAGAATTTTGGAAATGGAGTGGAGGATTCAAGGACTGCAGACAGTAATCCATGTGAGGTTTTAGTAAGGATCTACACAATAGTAACATTTTTTCTGTCCAAGGCCATGCTTCCAGTACCCATCAGCTCTCCCTGCTGTTTTCTCACATTACTTAGTTTAGCTGACATTACTGCTACAATACCTATTTCCATTTCTTCCATCACTGCTAATTTCCCTCCATTTCTGTCTTGTTTTTTTTTTTTTCCATGCATTGTTCCCTTTCTACATTACTTTATATTTCTTTGCACTGACTAAAGACTGCAGTGTGTCTGGCCGTGGAGTATGTCTTTTGGGTGGCCTGAAACTTTGCCAAGACTTGTTCACAGCAAAGGTGTAGAAGTATTAAAGTCAATAGGAACATTCTCAGGAGGTGAAAGGAACACTTTGTGCAGTGGACATGCCCTCATGTAAGGCGACAGTGCTCAAAGTAACTGGCAAGACTGAGTCCATTACTGCAGACGCAAATCTCAGTTAAGGATATCTGTTCTCAGTGTAATGGGAAGGCCCACTACTGAAGGCCAAAGGGAGGTCACTGAGAAAATAGTTTGAGAGTGAGAGTGCCATGATAGATACCCTCAAAAATACAATGGAGAGGCTGGGTAATCATCCGATGTTGATTTCCTCTGTATACCTACAGGGCAGTTGTAGATTACAGTATTTGATTTAAATATGGAAGTGTGATAATAGTGCAGTAAATATATATTGCAGCCAGAAGACTGGCCAGTAATATTTTAGGGGCTGTGCTTCTACTCATATTTGGGGTATGGTGTATCCAGCTGGATGTGGACATTTGCAGAGTGCCACAAGTAAAATGACTTGTTTTTTGGAAGTAGGAAACCTTGTCGGAATTATGACAGCCAGTCAATGGAAAGACCATGGCCGTGCATCTTTAGTGACTGGTGATGTGCAGTATTACTGAACTACATACACAACACTTTATAAATATTAGTTTGTGGGAAGGATCAGCAACTGGGGAGTTGTTAAGAAATATTGCTACCTTCTCAATAGCTGACATCTAGTTACATCATGTGAATCTTATAGAAGTGAGGCTTAAAATAAAAGGGTTAGTCTTTAGTGTTCAATGTTAGTAGATGTTTATGTTTCACTGTTGCAGTCATCACACTTGGGTTATCTGCCTGCAGGTAGCCCTCAGTCGGCCTGAATACCATAGACTTAGTATTTCTGTGTCGAATCTTGTTGCTCCAGGGCTGACGTCAAGTTGTCAGGGGTATAAAAACAGGCAGCTGACGCCATTACACCAGTCTTTCTTGCCGAGGAACCTGAAGCAAAAGCAGTTCGCAAGTGCTGGTCGGCCACTACCTGAATTTTCATTTACGAATTGAATAATCCTGAAGACTTCTAAAGCTAAGTACCCTGTTGGGAATCCTTTTCTCTTGCTCTACCCGATGTCAGAAAAAGTTAACAATTGTCTTGCCTGTGGAAAGCAAATACCTCACAGAGATTTTCATTCTTACTGCATCACCTGTTTAGGCCCAGACCACAACGTACCTCACTGTCAGTTTTGTGCCTTGTTTAACACCCGAGCCATTTGTTTCATCGTTGGGCTCTCTTTGTCGCCACATTCTTTTGCTCTCGATCTCTTTATTCTGAAATGGCTTCGGTAAGCCATCTGACTACCGATATTCCAAAAAAATGTAAGGATAAAAACAGAGATAGACTGCATAGGTCCAAAGCTGCCAACAACGCTTTCCTTAAGCTAGTCACCAGTCCGCTGGTACTTAGTGAGGCGCTTTCACAGCCCCTGATGCCTGCTTCAATGGATTCGCAAGCTTCTACCGAAACCCATATGAACAAAGAATTCAGCCTCAGGCAATAAAACAACCAGAGCAAAAAGAAGCAAATGAGAAAAAACACGGTAGCACTGGATGTAACACAGCAGGATATCCAGTTTATTGTAAGTAAGCGCTTTCAAGGGTTCACCTCTTCATCAGACTTAGATAAAAATGACTTAAAACAACACACTAAATAGTATTCCAATTAACATTAATTACTTCAGTTAAAAGCAATTAAATTATTTAAAGCCATAATTAACATTTTTAAAAACATCACAGCATACATAAACTAAAATCTAGTGCCTCAACTGTCTCACTTTCAGGAAAGGTTTAATGGAGACCATATTATTCAAACCAGGTGCTTTATCAGCGCGCAGTAACATAATCCATTTTTGTTCAGCCGCCTCAGTAATATTTCTCATATCGCCTCCCCTTTTTCTGATTACAAGTATTTCCAAGACCATAAACTTAAACATATGCTGACTACCTTCATTCCTGATGTGCATAGCCAAGACACTACTTTCCTTTTTATTTCTTATATCCCTCATATGTTCAAGTATCCTGTCTTTAAACTGTCGAGTAGTCATGCCAATATAATATGAAAAACATTTGACACAATAACTCAAATATATTACATTGACTGTTTTACAGTCAGCATAGTGAGAAGGCTCTATTCTGAAGCCTAGTTTAGGATGTACAAAGTTAGTACCTGTGTGTATATATGCACAGGCAGTACAACTCCTGCATGTATATGTACCTACTCTGTCTGATCTAAGGGTAGTCCTATTTAAACTAGATTTATAACAAAGATGGTTCTTTAGGGTCTTATTATTTCGAAAGCTAAACTTAGGTCTGTCTCCTACTATCTCCTTCAACCCATCCAAAGTAGAGAGTATATTCCAGTTCTTATTAATGACATTGCAGATAATATTTATATTACTGACATGTGTCAAAGTTATTCTCAAATCATTACTACTCTCATTAGTGATCTGTCGTAGCATCTCACAACTCTCAACAACACTACCTACATGTGGATCGCATACTGTTGCATTGTTGGTAAAGTATGGTTTACATCTCCCATGTGTATCTTTCCATGCCTCTTTAATGTGCCTGTCTATATCTTCACTTTTATAACCCCTTTCTGTAAAATCCAGTTTAAGGGACTCTAGAGCTGAATTCAGCTCTGCATCATCATTATGTAATCTCATCAACCTAACCACCTGTCCTTTTATTATATTACGTTTGCAATTTGTTTGGGTGCATACTTGTATTGTGCAATAGGTTATTCTTTCTAACCGGTTTCCTATACAAACTATTTTAATAGTGTTGAGCGAATGCTTACTAACAGTCACATCTAAAAATTCCACCTGTTGTAAACTATAATTCTATGTGAATCTCAGAAAATCAGTGGTAGTATTGAGGTAGTGGATAAACTTTCTTAATCTTGTCTCAGTTCCTTGCCATAATAAAAAATATCATCCACAAATCTAGTATACCACAAGACAGAGTTGGCATAGGTCATATTACAGAGTATAAACTCTTGTTTCCCATTGCACCAATGAAAGGTTGATGTTGCTGTTGGCACAGGCTGTGCCCATTGCCACACCAGCCTTTTGAATGTAGTATTCATCATTGAGCATAAAAACAGTTACTTAATAATGTCCAATAGGCCTACAAATCAAGCGTATTTTACCACCCTGAACCCCTTTGCTATGCAGTAGTTCACTAATACTATCAATACCCCATTGATTCGGTATGACCGTGAACAGGGATACAGTGTCCATAGTAACAAAGTAACATTCAGAATAGTCAGGTTTCCATTTCATTTGTGATAACTCTAAAAAAGTTCTAGTGTCCCTTAGAACAGTTTCTCACTCTTCTAATATGTGATGTAAGTTATTTTCGAGAAAAAATGAATAGGGGTTCCATAGCCCAGCCTGCCAGAGACTATAGGTTGCATGGGTGGAGTACTAAGACATTTATGAACTTTTCGCAAACTATATACAATTGGTGCCACTGGATTTTCAACTGAGAAGTATTCAAAGAGTGGCTCTGATGTCATACTAGTTATTAGTAGATCGAAGATCAGAAATGCTATTCTATCCATAACAGCTTTAACAGTAGCTACTGATATACATTCACAGGTATCACTTTGACTTAAAAAAACATACATTTGTCTGTGATACAGTTCCTTATCTAAAATAACTATACCTCCACCCTTGTCAGCGGGTCTAACTTCTATGGAAGTTAATTCTCTCGGTTCTTTCAGTGCATCATACTCTTCTTTAGACATATTGTGGTAGAGTTGATGTTCATCTTCACTATCAATACTATCCCTGATCTGTTTATCACAGATCTCCTCAAAGATATCAATAATAGCATTGCTGGGTGAATTATTGGATATTCTGCTGTGTTACATCCAGTGCTACTGTGTTTTTCTTTCTCTACCGAGACCTGTTCAGAGTCCGGTATGCTACAAGACTCTTCTTCGACTATGGAACCTGTGGAAGTCTCTACCTTGGATGGGTCCAGAGCCGCTGTGCAGGCACTGGCTTCTGAGGCATTTCTTTGCTCAACCGATTTTCGACTCAAATCGACGACTTCTTTTTTAACCAAAACTACCGAGTTTCTTAGGCTCAGAGTACACACTACACCTAGTAAACCGACGACCAAAGCGCATGCACCTGTTACCATGCCACAAAAACAAATGCTTACAATGGCAGAAGACCTTATTACGCTGATTAGAAGAAGTCAGCCGTCCCCTGCTAAGAGAAAAAGAGACCAGTCCCATACAGCTTCTACAGACCAGGAGTCAGATGACTCTGATATTTCTGATTATGAAGACATGCCCTTATCCGCTTATGAGGATTCAGATGCAGAGGAATCCATTCCCTCTGCCTCCCCTCCAGAGGATTTTTCTTTTGGTGAAACCTTGCATACCTTAAGATAGCATTTTCACTGGGAATGCAAAGACTATCCTTAGTCCAAAAAGAGACTCCGAGAATTCCTAGAGTTGCCTCAGCACAAGCCTTTAGCAATACCCCTTGTCCTGGATGATGTTGATGATGTTTTTATGGAGTCCATTCTTACTCCTGACACTTTACCTCCTACCCCTAGGAAACCAGACAGGTACTACAGAGTACCTGACACTCACAAATTTCTTTTCAAGAATCCTACTGCTGACCCAGAGATTATTTCCCAGGGGCCTAAAGGTATCACTGCTACTACAGCCAAAAATCCCACCCCTTCGGACAGGGATTCCAGCGCTTTGGACAGATGGGGTAAGAAGTTATATACCTCTGCAACTCTTGCTATTAGGGTATTGAATTGTCAGTGTCACATGCTGAAGTACCAGCAGCATGTTATGGAATTTATTAAACAAAAAGTGGCAACCTTTACAGACTGTGCAGAAAATAAAGAATTGTAGGAGCTTATGCACTCTGCAAGCCAAGTCAGTAAGCATACTTTGCAGTGTGGCTTTGATGCCCTAGAAGCATCTTGCCGGGCAGCAGTCACTGGATCTGTACTGAGAAGACATGCTTGGCTCAAGGAGCAGACCTTGCCAGACCATATCAAATCAAAGTTACTAGACTCTCCTTTGAACAAGGACAGTTTGTTTGGCCCAAAAGCAGAAGAGGTTCTTAAAAAGATGGAAGAAAAAGCTAAGCCTATGCAGACTGTTAAAAAATTCTTACAAGTGCAACCCCCTAGATTCAGTAGGCATTGCCCTTCCAAACACTGGTCCTTTCCAGCCCCCTCCAGGTCTTCTCAAACCAGACCCAGGGGAAACAGACCACCCAGACTACAGTCTCAGGGTTTGAAGAGATCTAAGCAATGGAGTACCCCCACCCCTAAAGCAGGGAGTGGTAAGCCACCTCCTTACAGAAAAAAAACTCACAATGACTTCTTTACTCCACTCCCCAGCCCTGCCCAATTGCTTGTGCCCCTAGGAGAAAAATGTGCCCTTCATGCAAAAAATTGGATGTCCATCACATAGGATCAGTGGGTCCTCAACATTGTATCCCAGGGGTACAAATTTTATTTCCATTTACTGCCAACCCCAAGCCAGTTTGCAGACCTTCCTCCAAACCAGTGGGCAGAGGCTCAAAGCCAAGTAGCTTCCCTGCTCAATATCAGAGCTATTCAGCCGGTTCCAGTAGAACAGAGGGATCAAGGATTCTACTCCAGACTCTTCCTGGTACCCAGGAAAGAGGGCTATTGGCGCTCAAGCCTGGATCTTTCAATTCTCAACACGTTCCTGGTGGTACCAGAATTCAAAATGCTTACCCTGCAACATCTTCTTCCTTTGCTTGCCAAGGATGCCTGGTTAGTCACCCCAGACTTAAAAGAAGCCTATCTGCACATCCCCATAAGGGAGTCATGCAGGAAATGTCTTATGTTTCAGGGCAGGATCTATGCATTATCAGTTCTCTACACTTCCCTTTGTCTTATCTACTGCGCCCAGAGTTTTCACAAAATGCCTGGCTCCAGCCATTGCATACTGCAGGCAGAGAAATATCCAAATTTTCCCACACTTGGACAACTGCCTGATTCAGGTGAGCATTCAGGAATTGCTGTTGCAGCACCTGACATTTGTGAAGCACCTTCTCACTTCCTTGGGGTACACCATCAACAAAAAGAAGTCAAAACTGGTACCCAGTCAAAAGATTGTATTCCTGGGAGCAAGCTTGGACACAACATCCCTGATAGCATTCCTCACTTCAGAAAAACAAGTCTGCAGCCTACTTCAAACAAATGGCCACCAAAACCCAGCTATCCACAAGAAAAATAGTGAAGGCCCTAGGGTTCATGGCCTCATGTATACTGCTAATTCCATATGCAAGACTGCATATGAGGAAACTTCAATGGTACTTAAAAAGTATTTGGTGCCAACATTCTCAGGACCTGGAAACAGTCATTCCTATCGTACCCTGTCTAAGGACAGAGTTCCTTTGGTGGGAAGAAGCATGGTACCACAACAAGGGACTGCCCTTTTCTCAACCCCACGCTGCCCAGACCCTAACCACAGATGCATCAGACTATGCCTGGGGAGCACACATGGACGGCAAATGCATTCAGAGTCACTGGAGCCCAAGTCAAATTCACCTGCACATCAACCAAAAAGAGATGCTAGCTGTGCAGAATGGCCTTACAGCTTTCAGATCCCTACTCTTTCCAGGACAACTGCTAATAAAAACAGACAACACCACAGTTATGTGGTACATCAACAAGCAGGGGAACCCACTCCTACCCACTCTGTAGGTTAGCCATGGCCCTGTGGCACACAGCCTTGGACATGCAAGTCCATCTGCAAGCTCAGTTACTGCCAGGCAACCAAAACTCACTGGCAGACGACTTAAGCAGAAATCTCCTAGACCCACATGAGTGACAGTTGGAGCCCAGCACCTTCTGATTCAGAAATGGGGGACCCCAGAGGTGGATCTCTTTGCCTCCCCCTACAACCACCAGCTCAGCAAATTCTGCACCAGGAATCCTCACAGCTGGGCCTAGAAAGTGGATGCCCTATCTTTTCAGTGGGTAAATCTCTCAATCTATGCCTTTCCCCCTCTGCCCCTTCTCTCAAAAGTATTACTGAAGATAAGACAGGACAGACCAAAGACAATTCTGATTGCCTGGACTAGCCATGCCAGCACTGGTACCCTCTCCTGCGCATCCTGTCACTGGTGCCACCCTGGCAATTACACTACAACCCAACCCTGCTGTGTCAGCAGGAGGGACAGATTTTGCATCCACAACTACAAACCCTAAATCTTGCAGCCTGGCTTATTCCTTGAATTCTCCCCCAGCAAACCTAAGCAAGCAGGTGCTGGACATCATTCTTGAAGCCAGAAGACCCAGTACAAGAAAATCCTATGCTGATAAGTGGAAAAGGTTCTGCTCCTGGATTCTGTCTAAAGGAGAGGACACAACTGTGCCCTCCCTGCCTCTAATCCTGGATTACTTAGCAGATCTACTCCACAAAGGCCTGCCCTTCTCCTCCATTAAGACACATGCCTCAGCCATTTTGGCTCATTACAACACTGAGCCACCTCTCTTCTTGCACCCCCTTATCAAACAGTTCCTGAGAGGGGCAGAAAACTTAAGGCCACCAAGGAGAGCACCCACCCCTGCTTGGGACCTTAACTTTGTACTGGAAAAGCTCACGCTTCCCCCCTTTGAACCTGCTGCATCAGCAGAGTTAAAATTCCTGTCTTGGAAAACAGCCTTGCTTTTGGCCATCACTTCAGCTAGAAGAGTGAGCTACAAGCACTTATGGCTGTGGAACCCTTTATTATTTTCCATGCTGACAGGGTTTCCCTCAGGACTAACCCTTTCTTCATGTGTAAAGTGCTGTCCGGTGTGGCTCTCAACCAATCCATCCATTTGCCAACTTTCTTCCCTAATCCTCAAAATAAAGGGGAAAGGATCATACACTCCGTGCACAGACAGCTCAGCTTCTACCTTGATAGGACTAAGCCCTTCAGAAAATCTGATCAGTTACTAGTCAGCTGTACAACAGGGGCAGAGGACAAGGCCATTTCAAAACTAACAATTTCCAAATGGATAGCACACTACATCCATTTCTGCTACAGGCACCATGGGAAACCAACCCATCAGGGGGTCAGAACACATTCCACTAGGGCAACATCTACCTCTACAGCATTTCTCAGGGGAGTCCCTGCCAGGGACATCCTGGAAGCTGCTACCTGGAGTTTAGTACACATCTTCACCAAGCATTACCACCTGCCTATCTTTTCCAAATCCAGGGTAGGATTTGCAACAGCAGTCCTGCAGGGCCTACTAGCCAGCCCTACCTCTTCTTGACTGCCTTCACCCTTCTTCAGCTTTGAGAATCCTCCCAAGTGTGATGACTGCAACAGTGAAACATGAAGAACATAGTACAGTTGTGTACACTTACCATAAATGTAGATGTTCGAGTGTATTCACTGTTGCAGTCCTGGTTTCCCTCCCTCCAGCCCCCTGTTTTTTCTCTCTCCCTCTGTCTCTCCTGTCTATGGCTATTACTCACCCCTTTCAGGTGTATTGGTATTGGTATTTACTTTTTACTGGTGTTGTTTTCCCCACCATAACTTAGCTCCCTATTTGGGGGGCTCCTGACATTTGGGGCAAGAAAAACTGATGCAATGGCATCGGCTGCCTGTTTTTATACCCCTGACGACCTAACGTCAGTCCTGGAGCGACAACATTGATGCAGAAATACTAAGTCTCTGGTATTCGGGCCGACTGAGGGCTACCTGCAGGCAGATAACCCAAGTGTGATGACTGCAACAGTGAATACACTCAGACATTTACATTTATGGTAAGTGTACAAAACTGTACTTTCCTTCACCAGTGTGGCTCTTTGTGTTCCTTTATAGGTTCATAGGTAAGTACTAGGCTATCTGCCCAAGAGCATTTATAAGCCTAGCCAGAATGTGTTGGCTTTCGCCACCCCCTTAGATTAGTTCCCTGTGCCTCTGTCCAGCAGAGCCATCAGTTCCCTGCGCCACTGTCCAGCAGAGCCATTAGTTCCCTATGCCAGTGCCCAGCAGAGCCAGTGCAGTGATCCCCGGGGTAAATTTTCTGTTTCCCATCCACCCGTCAAGGTTTCTCTTGAAGAGTGTTAGTGAGGGGCTCTGCCTGATATATATTGGAACCCCTATTCCAAAGCATGGGGAGTCTCTGGGATAGGAATCTATCCCTCCAGCATGTCCTATTTATCGTTGTGGTGAGATTTATATCTCTAGAGAGTGTGGCCCTCAGGGATTTGTTTTTTTTTTAGGTGGAGCATGTCCATTAATTCTGGGTTGGACATGGCCTTGTATGTCAGGCAGAGATCACCTCTGAGTAAGACGTATGCAACCGAGTACAGCTGGAGTTTCTTGAGTCGGGCTGCATAGGGCATCTGTTTGAGGCCAGTAATCCTCTTGGTGAGGTACTTTTGTGGCCTTTCCAGCTGTTGCAGGTGTCTTGTAAGGTACATCCCAAATGGGGCGTTGTATTCTATGATGGGTCTAATGAGTGATGAGTAGAGAGGCACAATGACCTCTTTTGTTCTAGATGCAAACCCTTTTGTGATTAGGTGGGCCACATAGAAGGATTTTCTAACCACCTTGGCAATATGATTATCAAAGGAGAGATTACTATCTACTTGGGTCCCCAGATCCCTTATTACATTTTCTGTATTTAGGGGACTACCACCTATGTGGTAGTTTGTGGATATTTTGTTTTTTCCAAAGGGGATGACTATGCATTTTTTGGCATTTAGCTTGAGGCCATGATTTTGACACCAGGTATCCATCTCAGTGAAACCCATCTGAAGGGTGTCTGTATCAGCCGGAGAATCAGTTATGGCCCCTAGTTTGCAGTCGTCTGCGAACTTGGTCAGCCATAGTCCTCCTATGCTTGCCTGTACCTCTGAGAAGTATATACCGAACAGGAGGGGTCCTAGGACTGAGCCCTGAGGGACACCACTTGTAACCAGGTTTAGAGTCGGACATAGAGCCTTCAATTCTCACCATGTGGGTTCTATCCATGAGCCAGTTGGCAACCCATCTTGTGATGTAGGGGTTTATGTTCAAGCTGGTGAGATTGTCTATAATACTAGAATGGGGAATGGTGTCAAAAGCCTTTGCAAGGTCTAGGTAGGCTGTGTGGACCTCCTTTCCCTCATCTAATGCCTTGGTAACCATCTCAAAGAAGTCCACCAGATTTAGGAGGCATGATTTTCCCCTTAACAAAACCAAACTGGGTAGAGTCCAAGGTTTGGAGGCTCCCAATATCTCTGTTAATGAGTTCCATAGCCTTGCAGACCAGGCTAGTCAGGCGATAGTTCCCGGGGTCCATTGTGGCTCCACTTTTGTGGAGCGGGATAACTGTTGCTGTGTGCCACTCTGTGGGTATGTAGCCTGTAGAGAGGCTGAGTTTGAACAGTGTGTTTAGGTGAGGGGTTAGTTCATTTTGGAGCTCTTGTAAGACACAGCCTGGGACCCCATCCGGTCCCATTGAAGCTATGTTTTTGGCTTTGGATAGGGCTGTTTTAACCTGTGCATTGGTGATTGATGGGGCCCTACATTCTTTTGGTATGCTTATGGGCCCTTTAGGGGGTGAGAGGGGGGTGAAGTTTGTACTAAACCTGTCTGCCAGAATGTTTGCAATATCAGTCGGTTCAGTGTATTTTGTGCCATTCTGCAGTAACTCAGAGCAGATCTGAGAGATTCCACTTAGGTTCTTGATATAGCTAAAGAATGCTTTGTGGTTATCTTTGGAGTCATTGGCAATTTTTCTTTCGAAACTAGCCTTGGATGATTTAATGAGGGATCGTAATTTCTTGCTGATACTGATCAGGGATGTCTTTCCTTCTTGGGAATTTACTCTTTTCTGTACTAGTTTCCTCCTTCTGTTGTATAGCTTGTTTATGGCAGGGGTCCACCAGACTGGTTTCCTTTTCTTGGAGGGGTGAGTCTTGGATAGCACAATCCATGCATTCCTGCAGATGCTCATAGAGTGCCTTTGTAAAGGTTTCAGCAACTTGGACAGCATTGTCCTTTAACATGGGGGCTGTGAACCTTTCCACCTCGGTCTTAAGCAATGTGAAGTTTGCTTTTGAAAAGTTTTTCATGGTGGTTTCCTTGATTGGGGGTGGGGGCGGAATGTGGATATCCAGAGTGATTAGTCTATGGTCTGATCTAACCAGCGAGGGGTTGACCTCCGGTGTGGAACACTGGTCGCCCATGTTGGTGATGACCAGGTCCAATATGTTGTTCCCTCTGGTAGGGTGTTTGAGTTTATAAATTCTAGGAAGCATTGGGCAAGGGAGTTAGTACTTGAGTAGTTCTCCCAGTTTATGTTTGGGTAATTAAAATCACCCAGTATTAAGGTGTTTGGTAGGACCTTCATATTTCCCAGTGTCTCCAGAAATATGGAATGTGGGTCCTGGGCCATGGTGGGTGATCTGTAGCAAGCTACAATTTAGATTGTAGTTTGCCCATTGTTAGTTGCACATGGATGATCTCTGATGCATTGTGCTGTGCCACTAACCTGGAGGTGTGGGTATCCTTGATAAATATGGATACACCCCCGCCCTTTGTGTTTCGGTCCTGGTTCTGTGGCCGAAAGGTATGGTATGAGTTAGAGCCTAGGAGTGCTGGGGTGCTCTCAGGAGCCTTAAACCAGGTTTCTGTTACTGTACAGATGTTGATGTTCTCCATACTGAGGAGTGCCTCAAGTGCATGCATTTTGAGGTTTAGACTTCTGGCGTTGAGTAGCATTACCCTCAGTTTTTGGTTACTTGTGCTATTTATGGTGGTGGGTTTGTCTTTTGAGCCTTGCCTAAAAAAGGCACTATATTAGATATCTTATTTTTTTAATACATATGTTTGCATCAGTTGTGTTTGATGCTCTCTAAGTAAAGGTTGAGATGATAAAGGGAGTTTCAAAATACACTGTAATATTCATATTTGATTATGTGTTAACATGAGGATTTGGCATAGTGGTTTAGTTCTTGGGTCTATATTAGAAGACCGAATGTTTAGGTGATCGAACACCTAAACATCTATCTTCTAATATCGAAAGCAAAAAACAGCGAACGGCCAATTTAACGCAGGGAAAGATTTCCCTTGGCCTTTCGCCAGAGTTTGCTATTTCCCTACTGTTGAGCGATCTTGGAGTTGGTATATTTAGTTAGGGGGGGTGTGGGGGCCGAAGCCCCCCCCCCACTTAATTTAGATATAAAGTAATGTTTTTTGTGTTGTGGCCGAGGGACGTGTTTTGGGACGTTTGACATTGTGCGGTTCGATAGTAGAAGATTGATGTTTAGGTGTTTGATCACCTAAACAGTCGGTCTTCTAATATAGATCCTTAGTTCTTCACCTCATAGACACAAAGTACGGGGTTTGATTCTGACTGCAGGTTATTGGCTAGGCTTAAAATGGTCCTTCAGGTTAGTTTGTCTAGTATTCTATTATAAACCTATGAAACTATAATATGTCAATATAAGAAAGGTGTTTGCTTTTTTATGTATTTTTCATCAGCATTTGATCACAGACAGAAGTAAGCTATGACAGATATAGTTGATTATGACCTTCCTAATTATATGGCTCATATAACACAAGATGTATGTATACGTATACTATTATTATTATTATGTCGGCTAACATAAAGCTAAAACAACAGCAGACATCAAAAGGTTGAACAAAAAGGCACTCCTTCACAAGTGGTTAAACATGCATATAACAGATACAAAAAATACTGAACAGTAGTACAAAACCTAAGGAAAAAAAGACAATGCACTATTTTATTTTTTGCAGGAGGTGCAAGCCCCTCTGCAGCCCTCCATGTGGAGAGGAAGCCCCCTTACTTAAATATGCCAACTCCACATCTGCTCTCATGCTGGGAAGGGTAAACCCCCCCTAAATACACATATCATTGCCAGCACACACACAGAACTGTGCTAACAGTGATTCCCCACAAAGAATAATCTGCAAGGAGAAAAGTAACCCACCCTAAACAAGCACCTACAAAACAAAAGCCGCTACATCAAGACAGTGATTAGCATTAGTGACTGCACATCACTGTATTCGGCCTCTCTAACACCTGTTCGGCCTTCTATGTCTGTGCACTTTGGAAACATACCCACTTAGTGTTTAGAAGTGAAAGTTACAGACAATTGCAAGAGGAGGAAGATATTTAAAATACAAGACTAAGGTATGCTGTTTTCGTCCTTCCCCCATTTAGCATTTATATAAAATCATATTAATAGGGTTTAAAAATCCTCCTGTAAGATTCTGTAAACTTACTGCTGTGGTTAATAGCAGCCTTTGCTTACATAGATGACTTAGTGAAGTATCCCATAACTGTCAAAATGTTCAGGGAAAACACTCCCACTCCAAAAGGATTTCTGACATTTGTGTCACCACTACTGACAAAGACAAAACAAGAATATTAATTTTTGGTAGGAAAATTATAATTTGATCCTGGAGCTCTGCTACTGAGGTGTTTTAAAGGTAAAGATACATGTTTACAAAGGATGGGAATATCATAGAGAGTTAACATAACTGTTTAAAGGTGAATTATTTGTGAAAATATTATATCTTGCAGATATTTGGGGAAACAAATTTTACCATCTCTGACAATACTTTTTATTTATATGTTAAAATAATCATCATGATTGCCAGATTGTGTCAGTTATTTGAGAAATGAGTTGGATGCATGAGTTGATATATGATAACAAAAATAGCCAGATGGTTAAACATCACCAAGGTTGTCTAATTTGTGTATCAAAATGCAGTACAGGAAAGCAGTATGTGGCCAAAATCTGAGTATTACAAGGGTAGTTTGATATACAAATTTTAGAAAAATTTTGTATCGTGGTCCATTTCTAAAACTAAAGCACATGGAAGTAGAAATTTTGAGTAAAACTAAGAAAATAATATTTTCAAAGCCGCTTCAAGGACACACAATATGTTTCTGGGCCATTGACACAAAATGTGATTAATTATATTTTGAAAGAATAAGCTTTGTTTCCATAAATAAAATACACATTGTGAAGCTGAGATAAATGGTTAATCAGAATTCATTTCACCTCACATCTGTGGCAAAGTGGTGGAAGAAAGTTTGTATGTGCCACCTGGGAATGTAATATATTGTAGAAAAAGGAATCGGAGACAAATTTTGAACACCAAGACTAGGAGTCAGAAAGGGCTACCACAAGCAGTAAGCCCTAACGTGGAAAGAAAACTGCTGAAGCCCTTTCTGATTCAGAAATAGGCTTTCAGTGGTGATTCTACACATTTGGTCTGTCTCCATGTTGATTAAAAATGTTCATGAGACATTTCAGGAAAGTGGCCATGTGCTGTCTCCCTGTTAATGCTACCGCTCAGGGTAGCTATACATAAATGCTTGGCCATAATTAATTAATGCACAAGAACAGGGTCACCCTACAGACATACCCTTCCTGTATGCCTAGGTTGGGTGACACTGTTATCCTTGAACCAGGATATGTATCTAACTGTACCATCTTCAGTCGCCCCACAATAAATGAAAAAATATCCAGCACTTGCTGGTAATTGGACAGAACAAAGCACATTAGGAAATATCAGTTATTCATTTCTTTTGTAAGGACAAGGATGGTAAGCTTGTTAGCAAACAGACAATATCAAAATGGGGATAGCATATTGCATCTACTTCCCTTACTCTTTTCATGGTAAGATTATTCCAGGTCAGGTTAGAGCACATTCCCCAAAGTCCACTGCAGCTGTGACTATCTTAATGACAGGGGTCATCACACAGTCTATCTTGGAGGCACTAACTTGGTTCTTTGTGCACACCCTTTCCAACCTTTACAACAAGAGCAGTGCTTCCTGGGCCACAACAGGCATCAGTATAGCAATTACTCAAGGTCTGGTGTCCCCTGATTTTTTTGTATGGCCAGCCATCCTCTGGTTGGTTAACTCTGGGAGTCTTCCCAAGAAGAGTACAACAGTGAATATTACAGTGAACACAGTACAGATGTGTTAGGAATTTTCCATAGTTCTGGATGTTTAGTTATAGTCAATGTTGCAGTACCAGTTCCTTCCCACCATCTCCTTTTTTACTCCAGGCATTGATGGGTTGAGGTGCTTACCTAAGCCTTCCTCTTCCAACTTTCCTGTCTGTCCCCCTAATCAGATACTACTCCTCTTCAGGGTTTAATAGCACCCTAGAGAAGCAGTTTTGGTGGTCCTCTGGTTTGGGTTGGTACCTCAGTGGCCTGGCTTCTTTAGGGTAGGTTATTCTGTGGAACCCTTATAATGGAACCATCTAGACATGGAAGAAAGATCAGAAGATGTCACCAGCTGACATCCTTTGTACCACCAATTTTCTGATGTCCAAGTTGGAAAGAGTCCACCAGGCCATGAAGAGCTGTGGAATTTGGGACAGTAATCGAGCTTTTGCTGGCATGAATCCCAAGAGTCAGGCCTGCAGTCAGTATACCTGAACATATACAATTATGGCAGGTTTCTAATACAGCTCTACTTTACTAAAATCACACTGTGCGCACATTGGATTGTGACTGTAATATTGGAAGCTACTTGCTGGGATATTTGCAGTCATAGGGTGCACTATATTTAAATGAGTATACTGTCTAGGCAAACAGTTTTAGACAATTATAATGCCCCAAAAGGATGTCATAAAAACTGTGGATAAGCGTGTCTTTTACCATCTCATTTCCTTGTGATGCTGTTGACCAAGACTTTAATAAGCTTCACAAGGCAGTCATCTAGAGATAGCCAGAGTTTCCTAGTTCCATCAGGTGGTAAAGGACAAACTGAATGCATTACCTGTATTGTACCATTTGTTTTCTTTTATTTATTTATTTAGTTGTATTTGTTTACCAGAGTGGTGCACTGATCTCAAATGGACCATCTACGGACACAGCCAGGGAGAGAATCATATAAGAAATGAGCAAAACATATTTCCTGTTCTCGAATTTTCATGGAACAGGTCTGTCTAGTTTAATGGATAGTGTCCCTTAACTGCATTGTTGCACTGGTCATGAGTGACTTAATTTTGTGTCACTAACAGTATTCTGGTTAAGTGAGAAAGCTCTGCATTGGTTTGATGTGCTATGAATAAGTTTCAAAGAGTATTCTGATGTTCCTTTAGTAACAGTTTTGCTTTTTATTAGCTGCAACTGCAAAATAACTAAAGATGAACATTTATTCAAAGTTGTATTTAGATCGGAGAACTCAAGCAGATGTCTCGATATGTAATGTCTAGCTTCCAATTTGAATAACTTTAAATATCTGTTTCAGACATCTTCTACCCACCATGTGACTACCAAGGAGAGTCTTGAGGTTGTTCGGCAGGAAGTGAAAGTGAAGAAGTCTTCTGGTCGTGGTAGTTTAGGTCATAAAGGAAAGAAGTCCAGCAGTGGGAAGAGTACTGCCAGTTTCTCCTCCACGTCCTCCAGCAGTCCTTTCCAGCAAGGTATCCCTCTGTGAACTAATTCTGCTTCCAGCAAAATGTTCCTCTGTGAATTAATTCCATGCTTTCTGTTTATTGGTAGTTACTAGGCTTGCAACGGACCAGTGAGAATCCTAACCCAGATTTCCAGTTGTCCCGAAGCACTGTATGGTTAAGGGACTTAACTCAATAGTAGAGAGATGGGGGCTGAGGGAATCAAACCATGTACTACAGGAACTACAGTTCATAGTCTTAACCCTCTGTGCCAACTGTTAGCTCAGTTTTATATGCTGACTGAAGGTTCCACATATTCACTCACAGCATGCCTGTTTTACATGCTAACTGAAGACTCTCCATTTTAATTCACAGCTTTGTTTAACATACCCCTTGAAGGATCTGTATATTAATGTCAAGCCCTGAATGTTTAACACAGTGAGTCAAAATCCCTCCTTCCTTGGGGAATTACATATTGATTTGTTTGCCTGCTCCATGATTTAGAGGAATAAATCTCTGTGTACAGTCCAATTAGTGTCCTGGTGTCAGAGGAATTGGCCAGAGAGAGCAAGAAGAACGAGATGGCAATGGCTATCTCCAGAGGGGGGGGGGGTTCAGTACTGGGCTTCTTCATCTTGTAGGTCATTTTAATCCCTTAAAGGTGTGAATCAAACTCTGTGCTTTGTGTCTGTGAGGCAAACACCTTAACCATTTTGCCAACCCCCAAACCCAATTCAAGGGGGGACAGAGCCATTTGAGGGGATATCATTCCATCAGTCATGGAAGTCAGAACCGTTTTCCTCAATGGTCATGCTCACTGAGGAATGGTAAGGCTTAAGAAGTAGATCCTAGTGAATGAAGGCACCACTCTAGTCAGCCAGGTCTCCCTGAATGGAATTGATCAGTTATAAGACTGTTGCTGTGGAAACAACTAGACAAGTGGACTAGACAGGGAGTGGCTTTTTGGTCATGGAGTACAGAAGAGCTCTGTGGTGTGCCAGACAGAAGTGCGAGGCTTTATGGTCATGGAGTACAGAAGAGCATTGTGGTGCACCAGACAGGAGGGAGTGGCTTTATGGTCATGGAGCACAGACGAGCACTATGGTGCACCAGACAGGAGGGAGGCGTTATGGTCATGGAGTACAGACGAGCACTGTGGTGCACCAGACAGGAGGGAGGCTTTATGGTCATGGAGTACAGATGAGTACTGTGGTGCACCAGACAGGAGGGAGGCATTATGGTCATGGAGTACAGATGAGCACTGTGGTGCACCAAACAGGAGGGAGGCTTTATGGTCATGGAGTACAGACGAGCACTGTGGTGCACCAGACAGGAGGGAGGCTTTATGGTCATGGAGTACAGAAGAGCACTGGGGCAGAAGAAGTAATTATTTCATTGAGAGAGACATATGGACACAGTGCTTTGCTTGTTCAGTCACTGTTGTTGTCCTCAGTAGTACTTTGTGATGTGGCAGTAACCAGTGTAGCCTTGCATAGATTGTCCATCTGTGTACGGCTTCCTGACTACTAGTGCTGTATACTGACTTACTGTTTAAAGCTGACCCACAGTACCATACAGGTAGGAGTATTAGCTTTGTTCTGTGCAAATCATTTAATTACTCTGCATTCCTTCAAATTAATCTGCATGCACTCTACCACCAAACTGATACAGCACCCCTGAAGCAAACAGTTCATGTATTTGCTAAACACAAAAGTTGACAGATTTGAAGGACCCCTTTCAGAGCTGTAGGACAAAAGGATTCAGTCAGAATATGAAATCAGTAATGCATGTTCACTTGACATATCACATTGAGTGGGGTACATTGCATTGTTTCCACATGATGTTCGCCTCCCCCCACATGCCTGCTGACCTCAGGTCTCCACCCAATCAAACCTGAGCTCATTTGTCCCCGGGAAGAGCCTAGTGGAGGTGTCCTCATACAGGCAGCCATGGAGTTTGTTTTTACCCTTGATGGCATTGCTGGGATGCGAATGGGGTAAAAGTAACTAGGCAATGAGGACATTACTGTTCTACACTTAGCCCATCTCATGAGCAGAGGGATATGCAGCCCACATCACTGAGGGGGCCAGACCCTCTTCACATGTGACTGCATACTTCCATGCACCTGCTTTGAAGGGTACCCCAGTTCGGTAAATGAAACATATACCCCACAGTTTCATTTGCATTAGCAGTCTCCTAGAATTGGGATAATGGTGCTGTGCTCCCAGGATAAGTACACCCCTCATCTCCTATTGAGCCCCAACAGGTGTCTAAAGCTGCTAATCAATCCTGGCTCCTTTGAGTCATAGTCAGAGCTTTATTCCTCTATGCCAGCAGGGCGGGCTGAATGTATTGCATTTTTCTTCTACATCAAAACTCAGAGCTCTCGTGCCCCCACATATTGCCTCAGCAGCCAAATACACAGGCTAGTAATATTTCATAACTAGGTATAGCCCAGGACAGCCTTTCACTAAGCTTATATTTAACTGCCACTGTCTCAGTTACCAAGATTCCTATGACTCTGTATTTCTGCTAGTCCATCTAACACTGCCTGACAACTTTTTTTGGTTTCTAGTCAAGATTCTCTGTGCCTTTACTGATGATTTGCCTTTGTCTGTACCCGCTGTAACCTAATGTTTTTTGTTATTAGCTGTGTGTGACTGTTGAGCCTTGTTCGATTCAGTTTGCTAATTTATTATTCTAAGATGAGTCTGTATACATTAATAATTAGTAATTTCACTTATTTATATTTTCTGACTTGTCATTTAGTTATGTTTCTTGCATAATTTGTAAGAATTGAGCCTTAAGTGTGTTTCAGTGATTAAGTTTGCGTATGCTGTATTAACCTTGGTTGTAACTGAAAAGGGTCTTTTGACAGTGGACATACTCATTTAGCAGACAAATAAAAGTAAATTTTGTGAAGAGGTCACAGACTCTACATGTTGTCACTGAAAACCAGGAAGCTGAACACAAGTGATACAGTCCTGTCAGCGAGTCATCATTCTGTTAGTTTTGTAATTCCAAAAAGCATGAAATTGGGCAAGTGTAGGGTGATCAGCTTTAAACAAGTGTATGTGCCTTAGTAATATATGTGTATACATCCACAGCTAGATGAAAGCAGGGTTAGCTGCAGGGACATTGATACATAGGCATGTAATGGTGCTAGGGTGCATGTAGAATTGAATGGATTAGGGTACATAGCTAATGTGACCTGGAAAAATGTGCGCATTGTTTGCAGCTGGTACTTGCAGTGTGCTGTTGTAATGCATGTGTCTAAGAGGCGACATGTTTGGTAATATTAATGGGTACAGCCACACACTTCCCGTGTAGGAATTCACTTCTTAATTGTTATGGTGTGGACTCCTTAACAACACCTTCACTGGTTAGCAACCATTGCCTATGAAGTGTCCATACTAAGAGATGATGTTGATTTTCAGCCAGTGCCTTTATTTGTTAGCGGACATGTTGGGCATTTGCCAGTAGCATTTTGCAGTTGCTTTCCTTTGTTTGTGTTGCTGAGGTGTCCAGAACTAAAATGAAAGACTTGGCATTCTCTTTTGTCTATCAGCTATTTAAAGTTTGCTGAATCAGAAATCTAAAGTTTGTCTCAGTGGTACTGACTTTAGACATTATTCTACAGATTCCCTTCACAATTGCCATGTTGAACTTTCAAAAGTGTCTTATCTCTGCAAATACAGCAGTGGTCTTCTCTACAACCTGAGTTGGCACTCCTGATGTTGATGCACCGCTGTGGGTTTATTGTTAGTACTACGTGGTCTGAATTGTCAGTACAAGGTTACTGTTTTACTGTGCTGGTGAGGTAGTGTACTGCAGTCTGTGAAACTGACCAGCCTTTTACATGCTATGCATTTGTTAGGCTTAGGTTAGCATGTGTCTTTAACATACATACTTGACATTAAATGTATCTTTTTCATAATGTGGATTATTTATTGTTCACTGGACACTTACACATGTTTCTTTGTATGGAGCGCTACAGTGTAGTGTAGTTACACAGAAGCACAGACTAGAAGTCAGGATTACTTGGCCCACCTTGAGTGAAAGGACCACCCCTTCTCTCTGACTGGAGTATAGCTGGAATAGCCATAAAGGTGGTAACATTTTCTTGTATAAGAAAACAGCAAATAGCTATGCCCACCAACTTAAAAAATCTAGAAATTTTTTGAAGTCCTGGTTTATTTTAAAAACATTTCCCAGTCTAGTAATCCCCCTTTTACCAATACGAATGCCAGACTACTGGAAGAAATTGTCAATTATACTTCCACAGTCAACATCAGCCTTCCAGATCTCTCAGACCATTGCCCTGCTCCCTTAACTCTCCCACAAACCATCGCCGTGCTTCCTTAACTCTCCCACAAACCATTGCCCTGCTCCCTTAACTCTCCCACAAACCATTGCTCTACTTCTTTAACTCTCCCACAAACCATGTTGCTCTCACCACAGTCGTACTCAACACAATCCAATCCTTTCTTTTTTGCCCCCTTTCTACTTTTTTCTGTCAACTTTAAACATGTGACTAAACTACTAGAAAACTGGATGATAAATCTAACCCCAACCCAAAGGTTATCTGTCCCTCATTTCTCCGTTTAGCTGCCTCTTATATAATTAAATTTGACATTTATCTGTAATGTCTCACTTACTACAGGATTAATACCTTACTGTTTCAGGGTTAACATTTTTAACATTTGTTTACCAGGAAAGTCTGACTTGGAACGAAGCCAATTTTCAGCAGAGGCCCAGGGAGAAAAGCTCTAGATGCATGTCTTTGTAACCTGGGAGGAAACCCACACAAATGCAGGGAGGACATGCAGACTCTGCACAGAAGGCACCCCAGCTGAGAAATGAACCAGAAAACCTCTTGCTATGAGGGAACAACGCTACCGCTGCACCACTGTGCCGTCCATGCCATAACAATTCCCATTGCAAAAGTTTGCACTCCTTCTTTTCCTCAGGACTACGGGCAAGTTACATTCTCTGTCCTTATTAGAGAAACTTCTTTATGACCAGATCCTAGAACATATGAACAAGTGTGGCTTCTTGCTTGGAAGTCAGTCTGGATTTAGACCTGGCCACAACACCCATGCTACCATGTACTCACTCACTCACTCACTCACTCACTCACTCACTCACTCACTCACTCACTCACTCACTCACTCACTCACTCTCATCTACACCTTCATGGTAAGAAATGACCAAACAGGTGTCGTCTTTGCAGACTTCAAGCATATCTTTCAAAGTGTCACGCCCAGTATCATTACTGACTCTTACATGGAGATCTGGCCTTGCATTCTGTGCAATTAAAGGCCCAACCTTCCTTTATCTGTAACATCTTCACAAGGCTCACCACTCCACAAACACTAGAACTAAAGATTTGAATCTGCACAGATATGTAAATAAAATATGATGGTGAGACAAATATGTCTCTGGAGTAAATTGTTAAACATTTAAACAGAGTAATGCACGTGAATCCTTCAAGATGAACCTTGATGATTTTTACAGGCAACTGCAAATTCATCCTTGGCCTGGCCTGCTTTAGCCTTCTTGAGGAGGTACATCATGAGAATGGGTATCAGGAAGCACAAATGGTCTTATGGCATACTTGTCTTGTAGTCCCTGTGAACCTATTATCTTGCTCTGACCTGGGTCTTTAGCTTTCTTAACCCAAGGACTTTGCACATTACTAGACTTTCCAGCCTCACAGTTACATGCACCTTTATCTCTGGCGTTCCCCAAGGTCTGCTGCGTGATCCTCTCCTTCTCTCTCTTTTCATTAATGACATCATCTCTTACCTGCATCCCTCAGGTATCACCCTATATGCTGATGATTTTATACTGTGCAACTCTGTTCCTAATAACACACTGTATTAACTACAATTGGTTCAACTTTCAGCTGCTTTGTGATTGGTTGAACAGAAAAAAAACTCAGGCCTAAGCATCAGCAAAACAACTTCTGTGCTCTTCAGTGTAAATGTCAGTCTTCACAGTTCCTCTCCATTACTTATTCTCACCCGTGACAGAAGAACAATCCAGAAAGTTAACCAGTACAAATATCTGTTTTTCCATTTGATCCTTCATTAATGTTTAAAAATCACACTGAAAATGATTGCTGCAAAGTAGGTTAGTAAACTAAAGCTTTCTAAATGTTTCAAACCACCCAAATCCTCATGGCCTTGCTGGTTATAGCAATCAATGTTGTCATCTCAAGATTAGAATATGCTCTTTCCCTTACAGATCTAAACATTTCTCAAAGCACTAAAACATTACAAACCACTGTTAATTCTGTCTGTGGACTCACCTCAACCCAAAAAGGGAGCATCTTTATACTGTCCTAAAAAGAGCTAACTGGCTCTCAGTCTCTTCCTAATCTGTTCACTGATTTTTCAGTTGTTCAGTAACTATTGCTTTGCCCTTAGAAACAGACTGTCTTTCTGCTGCTCCAAGTGCAGCCTTCCTCCACAGTGAAAACAACTTTTTTCTTACCCTCCAAATATCCATCTTCCGTAAAGCAATCGGTGGGAAAAAGTTATTCAAAGGTAGCCCCAGACAATTGGAATCATCCTATACAAATTAGAAAACTGACTCACTACCTTTCAATTGGAAGTCCTAGAACATCTCAAGAAACTATTTCATCTTTATAGACAAAGGTTAAAATTGCTGCACAACGTCTTTCCAGCCTCATTCTGTCAGAAATTTAACAGAGCAGCATCTGTTGAATGTTAAAGATGTTCTTACATTTCACTGTTGCAGTATTCATTACAGAAGGAATCCCCTGCCAAGGATGACCTGACATCCAGCCAGTATACCAAAGCCTTAAGTTGCATTAAGGTACACGGTACATAACGTATACTGCACGTGTAGTGTAGGGCATAAAGGTGATGTGCAGACGTACCAAGCTCAGAACTTCTTTGCTGCCAGTCCAAAAGCCATCTCTTGATCGTCGGTCTGAATGCCCATTCCGTTGTTGGTTCATCAAGCTGTTGCAGATAAGTGTCCCGTTGAGGTTTATTTGTATCTTATCTTTCTTTTTATTTTTTGTGGCTTGTGTGGTTTCATGTCATCCAAGAAGAGTAAATGCCATTGTGGGTGACAGATTCCCCATCAATACAGTCATGAGCAGTGCTTGCTTTGCCTTGGTGCTTCCCACGATCATATGTCTTGTTCAGTCTGTCAGGCCTTTGTTCCCAAGACCCTCCATAGAAAGCTTTCTTCTTTGGCTTTGTATCTGGAGAATCAACATCTTAAGCTCTTAGCTAAACACACAATATAAGGAACTTCCCATAACGAGGGGCAGCCATCCATGAAGATGGAGGCCAAGAAATGTAGGCTGGATTCTTCTGCTATTCAGCCTCCACCGGCGGGAATCAAACGTTAGGCACATCCATGGAGGCCTTGCAGACATCTGCATCAGACTTTCAAGGCGAACTGTGGATGATTATTTCTGAGAGGCCTAGGGGTGTTCCTCAAACTTTGGTCAGAGAATGAGTCCTTACTATAGTCCTTACTGTAGTTATTGAATGCCGTCAAAGTCTTCCTCAGTTTATACGGTGGATGTCCCCTTAAAGAAACAGCAGAAAACTAAACATATTACTCCAGCTCCTGAGGACCCACAGATTGAATGGCAAAAATTTCACTCAGAGTTTGTTTTAATGCTTTGATGGCTTTAAAATCTCCTCATGGAGTTTCTGTTCCAGCTCCTCCTTGGTCCTCTACTCCCCTTAAAAGACCCAGGGAACAAGATTCATCTGAGGAGAAGATGGATTCAGATGAAGAATCCCTTGCTTACTCCTCTCAAATTTTTTCTTTTGATTATGGGTCTGAGGAAGAGGAATCTACTAGTCCTGATACTCCTTTTGAGGAAATTTCTTTTTGTGACAGAATCTCTAGGATGATGGAGTTCTTTAGATGGGATTGTGTTCAGTTTTCTGAGGTACAGAAAAGGTATTATGAGCTCCTGCAGGTGGATTCTCCCAGACCATTTGCTTTCTCTCCTGTTTTAGCTGCATTGTTGAATAGATTCTCAGCCCCCTGCCCCCAAGAAACCTGATAGGTTTTATAGGCTGCCTGAAAACTGTAAACTTCTTTACAAGTACCCTTCTGCTGATTCCTCTGTGGTGTCTTTGCCTTCTGACAAGCCATCTCACTTGCTACCTTCTCTTAAGTTACTGCCTTCTGATAAAGATAACAGAACCATGGAAAGGTTAGGAAAAAAGATTTATACCTCTGCTACTTTAACTTTTAGGGTTACCAGTTATCAGATCCATATGTCTAGGTACATGTTGGCCCTTTTTTCCCCAGACCTGTCAGGTAATTTCTGATTTTCCAGACTCAGAAGGGAAGAGTTCTGCTCTTTCTCTGTTAGGGACTTCCTCCCAGGTGGCTCATCATTCCATCAAGTGTAGTTATGATGCATCAGGTGATTCCTCTAGGGCTGCTGCCTTTGGGTCTGTGATGAGGAGGTATTCTTGGCTTCGATTTCAATCTTTGCCTGATGATATTAAGGCTGGGTTGATGGATGCTCCTCTGGATAATAAACACTTGTTTGTGAAGCTGATGTTGCTTTGTTTAAATTTCTTCAGGATAAGGGCAAGGCTTTACAGGAACATAAACATGTTTTTGTTTCTCCTGTACCTACGTTTCAGAGAAATTACCCCAATAAGCCAGTCTTTGTTTACAGACAATCTCACCCTTCCGCCAAGGGCAAGAAAGGTGAGACGCAGACTCCTCCTGCTAAAGCTACTCAGACTTCTGTGCCCCAGAAGTCTCCTTTTCCTGATAAACCAAGTGCTAATGATCTTATTCGTCCCAGCACATTCCTCTTTCTCTTCACCTTTCTCTCTCTTTGTCCCTGTTTGGTTAAAGATTACTCAGGACTCCTGGGTTCTAGCCATTATCTTCCCAGGGTATTTCATGGTCTGGAAACCTCTCCCCCACTTTATGGGAATTCCTCAGCCCCCTCAGGAACAGCTGTCCTTCTTTCCAGGGGTGCTTCGGGATCCCTTGACTCAGGGTACTATACTAGAAGTTACAGTTTACCAAAGTGGGAGGAAGTTTTACTCCAGAATGTTCCTCTTACCCAGGAAAGAGTGTACTTGGAGACCAATTTTAGAATGCTGTCATCTAAATACCTTTTTGAAGGTTCCATCTATTCGAATGTTGTCCCTTCAGACTTTGTTCACTCTTTTGCTTCCTCAGGCTTATATGGTATCTCTGGATCTCAAGGATGCTTATCTCCATATCTCAATTTGTCCCCCTTTCAGGATGTTTTGTTTCTCTGTTGCTTCCTGACATTTTCAGTTGTCTGCTTTGCCCTTTAGCCTTTTTGCTGCCTCAAGGGTATTCACCAAATGGCTCGCTCATGTAATTGCAGGCTATAGGGGATCCAAGTCTTTCTCTACTTGGACAACCTCGTGTTTCAGGCATCCTCTCCAGAGACCTTATTGAAACTCTCCATTTTGCCATTTTCATTCTGCAAAGTCTGGGGTTCACTGTACATTTCAAAACGTCCTTTCTGACTCCTTCCCAAGATCATATCTTTCTGGGGTGCAGTATCCAGACTGTGCATATGCTGGCATCCCTGCCTCCTGTCAAGGCCCTAACTCTCATTTTTTTTTCAATCCCTTCCTTCTCTGGCTTCAGCAACAGCCAGGCAATTTCTGAGAGTTCTAGGGTTCATGGCCTCACTGTTCCTATGCTCCCTCTAGCCAAACTCCACATGAGAAAGTTTCAGTGGTATCTGATGTCAGTTTGGCTTCAACATGCTCTTCCCATAAAATTTGTAGTTCTTTTTCTGCCTTGTGTCAAGAAGGAACATTTTAGTCAATCCAAAGCTCCCTTTTCATCTACCTCTTCCCTCTTTGGAGCTGTTCACAGTCACTTTAGACGTGGGATGGGGTGCAGCCTTTTGCTTCCTAAAGGTGCAGGGAGTTTGGGCTCCTCATCCACAGGGAACACGCATCAGTGTCAAATAAATGAGAGCTCTTCTACTGGCTGTTCAGGTTTTTCATCTTCTCTTCTTACCAGGACCTCTCAAGATGTTTACAGACAATACCACAGTGAAGTGGTATGTAAACAAACAAGGGAGAGGGGACAAGGTCCTATCTTCTTTGCCAGTTGGCACTCCTAGTGTGGGAACTTGCTATTCATTATCAACTGACTCTTCAGGCAGTTTATATTCCCTCAGGTCAAAACATTGCGGCAGGTTCTCTGAGCAGGTCCATAACTCAGTCCCTCGAATGTATACTTCACAGGGATGTGTTTCTGGACATTGTCCACCAGTGGGGTACTCCTCAAGTAGATCTTTTTGCCCCTCCTGTGAACAGACAACTTCCTCTATTTTTGTGCCAGAGTCCCAGGTCCTCTGGTTTGGAAGGTGGATGCCCTATCTTTTTCTTGGAAGATGATGTTTCTGTATGACTTCCCCTCCCCTTCCTCTCATTCCAAACTTCCTGTTCACAATTCAACAGGATGCTCCCAAAATCTTGCTGGTGACTCCCTTTTGGTCGAGACACCATTGGTTTCCCATTTCTTTTGCATTTAGCCAAGGGCAATCATCACAAGTTACCTAACAGGGTGGACCTACTCTCACAAGACAGGGGATCTCTCATCCATTCCCACCTGTTCACTATTCAACAGACGCTGTGGGTGATAAGATTTTGATTCCACATAAACACCTTTTTTCTGAGGATGGGCTTAGGGTCCTGCAGAAGGGTCTATATTATATTCACAAATGTTGACAATGTTGAATTTGACATTGTCGACACGAGAATATCGAACGCTCAGAATCTCAAGCATGTAAATGGAAATCACCGTAAGGGAAGATTTCCATTTACTGCAATGTAGTGCGGTCTCAGAGTTGGTATATTTAAGTAGCGGGGGTGTGGGGGTGCAGGGGGGGCTTGCCCCCCTGCTTAAACCCTTTAGGGTACTTTTTTGTTTTTGTTTTTTTACTCGCTTGAGATTCTGAGCATTCGATATTCTCGTGTCGACAGTGTCAAATTCGACATTGTCGATATTCATGAATATAATGTAGACCCCTGCAGAAGGCCAGGAAACCCAAAACTAAGAAATTCTTAGGTTTTCTGTTTGGTGTCTTTCTTGTCTTTTGGTTCTTATTTGTGTGAACTGTTCAATGCTGGATTGGCTTATTCTTATGTTAAAGCTCACTAATCAGCTACCTCTGCTTGAATGCCTTTATCATCTCCTTTAGCTTTGAAATTTGAAGCCACACAATTTCTTAAAGGCATCCTACATATTAGGCCACCCAGGAAGCCTGTTCCTCCTCCCTGGGAACTTAATTTTGTTTTGAAAAAATTGACTCAGGCTCCTTTTGAGCCTGCAGCCTCAGCTTCCTTGCAACATTGCTGTTGAGAGATGGTACTTTTGTCAGCCCTTACTTCTGCCAGACAGGTTTCTGAGCTTCAAGCCATTATGACTTGTCCTTCTTTTTTTTTTTTTATAAGAACAGGGTGCCCCTTCATACTAATCCTTCTTTTATGCTCAAGGTGATAAATGAGTTGTCCCTTAATCAGTCTGTTCATTTGCCCACTTTCCTCCCATCTGTGAAAAGGTCCTACACATGTTGGATGTGCATAGACAACTAAGATTTTACTTAGATAAGACTAAGACTTTTCATAACTCTGAATGTTAAGTTGTCAATCTCGCCTTCATTCTTGCTGGATGGGTTCGGAGCCGATCCTCGGCTCCGACTCGGCACTTGCTAAGCTCGAGAGTCACTTTTACCAGCTCGAGGCAGCCCCATATCCCATGATGCAAGGCGGTAAATACCCAGATCTCGTTTGCCACTTCGCTGATGAGGTCCTCCTTTTACCAGCTCTTGGTAAGTAATTTGTTATTCAGAATTTACTCACCCCTTCCATATATTTCTTACAGATTATTAGTATACTGTTACTTTTAGATAGTTTTAGAGTCTCTGACTCATAGTTTACTGTTTCCCTAGTTATTTTATTTTAGTCGGGCCTTTACTCCCCTCCATCTCTTCCTGTCAGGGTGTGTGTGTGAGTTTGTTTTCTCCCTTTAAAGTTAAATATTTGAGTCTGGGACTGTGTGAGTAGAGTGTTTGTGTACTTCTCACCATGTCCAAAGAACCGAGGGTCTCAGACTTCAAGAAGTGTGACTCGTGCTGTCAGAAGATGTCTCTGACAGACGGTCACACTTCTTGTATTTATTGCCTGGGACCTCTCCACCTGCAGGACTCCTGTGCTATTTGTCACTCCTTCAGCCAGAGAGTCCTGCAGGAAAGGAGAAATAAGCTAATCTTAAGGGGCTTAAACCAGAGGGCTCCCCGACCAAGTCTGCTTCGGGTCAGCCCTCTAAGACCTCCAAGGCCAAGGCTTCTGCATCTAAGCCTTCGGCCCTGGCTCCGACTCCTTTGGAGTCGAGATCGGCTCCGGCTGGAGCCGATCTTATTTTGACTAAATCTTCGGCACCGATGGCTATCAGTGCCAATACTTTAACTGCCACATTGGTGTCGGCTCTGACCGGCTCTGATCACCATGTGTCTAAGGCTTCAGTATCGGCGCCGGCCAGCTCCGATACCATTATTTCCTTGCCTGTATTGGCTCCGGCCAGAGCCGATACATCTTTGACCAGGCTTGGAGCCGATAAGTTGTCGGCTCCGTCTGGAACCGAGGTTTCTTCGGCTCCGATGGTTCCATCAAGGAAGCGGTCCAGGTCTCCCTCTTTGGAACCTATACTTTCAGCTCCGACCTCTCCTCTTCTTTCGGAGCGGAGCCATCGGAGCTGATCATCTAGGTCTTCCAGGCTCTCAGACCATGATTTGGAGAGAGTGGTAAGCAGATTGTTAAAATCACAGGCACTAGCCCAAATGCTTCATAGTCCATCTCAACAGACGACTACTAGTCCACACCCTCTTCAAGTTCCTCCTTCAACTCTCCTCCAGAGCTCGGAGCCGGAGTCTATTGGAATAGTCATTGTTACGGCTGTGGGGCAGATACCATCCCTTTCTGCTCCTTCAGCTTCTACTCATCTCCTCCTTGAGACCTTCCTTGGAGGGATCCGGTGGTCGGGCTTCCCTGGTCTGCTCCGAGGGGATGAGTGGCATCGGACCCTTGTCCGACCCTGCTCTTCCTCTCGGGGCTTCGGCCTTGGTGAGCTCGGCTCCGACATCTGCCTCGGAGCCTTCCCTTTCGGTGGGCCCGGGAGCCCCTGTTTCTTCGGAGCGGGGTCTCTCGGATCTCCCTGGGAGGGGAGCATTCGAGGTGATGAGGAGTGTGCTGGCCCCCGGGCTCAGTCAGCAGTCTATCCCTTTAGCTCCTCCCTCTATGGTGCCTGTAGATGTCTCTTCCCACTCTCTTGCTCCCAGACCGAGAGATCCATCGCTTCAGGTTTCCCCACTGGGAAGAACCCCCTCTTCCGAGGATTCCCCTGATCCGTCAGGAGATCCTCCGCGTAAGAGGACCTGTAAGAGGAAGCACCTAGACTCCCCTGAGTCTACAACTTCAGATACCGATTTAGATGAGTCGGAGGGGTCCCCAAGATCCCCCTCTGAGGATGTCTCTTTTTCAGACATCCTAGAACTCCTAAAACAGAGGGGAAATTGGCCCTCCATTAATCCCTCTGAGGATGAGTCGGTATACCTAGAGGCTTTTGGATCTCGACCCTCCACCTCCTGGGTGTCTCCGCCTTTTGACCCCCCTCATGGAGGTGATAGCTCGGAAGGCGTGGGCATCTCCTGATTCCGTGGAACCAGTTCCCAGGAGGCCTTCTAAATTTATTACAGCCCCTTCCGAAAAAAATTTCTTACAAAAGGTGTCCCTGTTGATGCCATGGTGGTGGCGGCCGCCACCAAGAAGGAACTTGCAGACCCTTCCATACCAGTCCATCCTCCTAACAAGGATTCTAGGACCATGGACAGGTATGGTAAGCGGATGTTTTCCTCAGCGACCTTTGCCATGCGTTCGCTGAATTATTTATGTCACTTCACCAGACTTCAAAGGGACATCCTTAAAGAATTAGGTGAAGTAGTACAGGATCCTTCAGCTGCAGGGGCTCAGGAGAAGATTGCTTCTCAGCTAGGAATCCTTAACTCCATAACCAACTCCTCCATGTGGCTGATTTCTTATGCAGCAGATGGAGCGAGTAGAGCTGCAGGCACAGGAGTGGCTCTCAGACGTCAGTCCTGGATGCGGCTCTGTAATTTTGCAGACCCCTTTAAGGCGTCCTTCACAAACTCTCCCTTCAATGGGTCAACATTGTTTGGTCCTCAGGTGAAGGATACATTGACCAGGTGTGAGCAAGACGGCAAGACTCTTTCTGCCGTAGGAGTCTGTTTTTCCACCCCTTCTAGGCCTTACCCCAAAGGACAGAAGGGGGGAAAGATGTGGTTCCGAAAATCTCAGGGAGTCATGCCAGACACACGTGGTCAGTTTACCCCTAGAGGCAGAGGGGGTAATAACAATAGATGCCGCCCTAGGGGCAGAGGGGTCCAGAGAACCAGGGCAGCAGAGAGCCTCTCTCTGACAAGCCCTTCCAGCATCCCTGAGGTGTTGCCCGACTGTCCACCCTTGGAGGCAGTCGGGGGAAGATTATCGCTGTACCCAGAAGCCTGGCTTTCCCTTTCGCAAGACAAATGGGTACAGTAGATCATATCCGAGGGTTACAAGATTCCTTTCGAGGAAAGTCCCTTCCCTCACAAAAATTCCCTTCCAGACATTCCACCCGGTCTAAGGGAAATCGCAAAATTAGAGGTATCAAAGCTTCTACAAAAAAGGGCCATTCAGCCAGTTCCAACAGACCATTCAGAGCCCGGAATCTACTCATG
Organism: Protopterus annectens; assembly: GCF_019279795.1. Taxonomy (NCBI): domain Eukaryota; kingdom Metazoa; phylum Chordata; order Ceratodontiformes; family Protopteridae; genus Protopterus; species Protopterus annectens. The sequence goes on along the minus strand of NC_056747.1, from coordinate 1,263,603,269 downwards.
GTTCCCAAAAAGACGGGAGATTGGAGACCAATATTGGACCTCAGCAGACTCAACAAGTCAGTGAAAAAGACAACATTTCGGATGGTCACACTTCAATCGATTTTGCCCTTCTTAGGCAAAGACAACTGGATGTGCTCAGTAGACCTTCAGGATGCGTACTATCACATAAAAATCCACAGACGCTCCAGAAGGTTTCTCCGCTTTCAGCTGGGGTCCAGTCATTTTCAATTCAGAGCCCTGCCCTTTGGTCTCACTACAGCCCCCAGAGTGTTCACCAAATGTATGGCAGTGGTCACGGCTCACCTGAGATGTCAAGGATTCCAGGTGTTTCCATATCTTGACGACTGGCTCCTCTCAGCCACCACCAGGCATCAACTTCTCCAAGCCAGAGATTACACCCTAAATCTCTGCACTCAGTTAGGAATTTCGGTCAACTACGAAAAATCCTTCTTATTGCCCTGCCAATCTATTACTTTTATAGGCACAAATTTAGACACTGCTCGGATGTCAGCAAACCTAACAAGCCAGAGAATTCTAGATATTCAAAACCACGTGCGGATCATCCTTGCCAGCAAGCCAGACTGGTCCTAAAAGTATTGGGCCTCATGGCAGCTGCCATTACTCTTCTTCCTTTGGCCCATTTTTACATGCGTATCCTTCAATGGATGTTGTTCACACAATGGTCCTACCAACAACTTCCCATGCGTCACCAGATCCTGGTGACACAAACTTGCAAAAACCATCTATCCTGGTGGATTTCTTCTCCCAAAGTCCATCAGGGCAGACCCTTTGTTTTCCCGGCCCCGGTAGCCACAGTCACTACGGACACCTCCCTGATTGGGTGGGGGGGTCATTATCAGGGCAGGATGGTTCATGGGACGTGGCAACCATTGGAATACCTCTTGCACATAAATGTCCTAGAGATGAGAGCAGTGCTTTTAACGTTGCAAGCCCTCAACGACTTTCTTCCCTTAGGAACGATTGCAGTTCACACGGACAACATGTCCGTAGTATGGTACATCAACAAGCAGGGCGGAACCAAGTCCTATCCCTTGTGTCGAGAGGCTCTCAGACTTTGGCAATGGGCGATCTCCTCTCATCGGTTTCTGGTAGCAATGCATATCCCTGGGAAAACCAACATTTTAGCGGACAGATTGAGCAGAGCTATACTCATGCCTCACGAGTGGTCTCTCAAGCAATCTATAGTGGAGGAGATTTTTCAGAAGTGGGGCCGCCCATGTTGCGATCTTTTTGCTACTCCCCAAAACAGCAAATGCCCAGTCTTCTTCTCTCTCTTCCCACTTCCGGGCCATCCCCCCAGAGACGCTCTTACCCAAGATTGGCCCCAGGGACTTCTTTATGCCTTTCCTCCTTTTCCATTGATACCACAGGTACTCCAGAAAGCTACCGTTTTGAGAGCCAAAATGATTCTCATTGCCCCGTATTGGCCTCAACAAATTTGGTTTCCGTTCCTTCATCGTCATCTTTTGGTGCAGCCGTGGCATCTGGACCCAGTGCCAGATCTTCTGATACACCAATCGGGTCAGCTGCATCGGTCCATCCCTTCTCTCAACCTCACAGCTTGGTTGCTCCACTTCCTTCCTTAGCCAGGCTTCCTGTGATCTCTAACCCTGTTAGAGATATCATAGTAGCTTCCCTTAAATCCTCTACTAGATGGATTTACTCTAGCAAGTGGAAACGTTTCTCCCTTTGGACGAAGTCGAGGAACATAGATCCCTTTACTGTCCCTGTTCATGCAGTTTTGGATTTTCTAGCGGAAATCTTTCACTCGGGTTCTTCATCTTCCACGGTCAAAGTTCAGTTGGCTGCAATCTCGAACTTTCACGTCGGATTTGCAGATCACAACATTATGTCCCATAAGCTTTGTAAAGCTTTTCTGAAAGGAATTTTTCTCCTGAGACCTCCTGTCAGGAGTCCTCCTCCACAATGGGACCTAAATCTAGTGCTGACATCCTTAATTCTTCCTCCTTTTGAGCCAGCTGCTTCATGTTCACTAAAGTTTCTTTTGTGGAAGACACTCTTCCTTGTCGCTATTACCTCGGCTAGGAGAGTGTCAGAACTTCATGCCCTCTCTGTTCGTCCCCCATATTTGGTCTTCCACAAGAACAGAGTATCCTTGAGAACTAATCCATCCTTTTTGCCCAAGGTTGCTTCAAAAACAAATTTAAACCAATCCATTGATCTCCCTGTATTTTTTCCTAATTATTCCAACAGATCAGAACAAAAATTGCATTATCTAGATGCTCACCGACAACTCAGATATTATTTGGACAGAACAAAGCAATTCAGGAAGTCTGATCAGTTTTTTCTTTCTTATGCTGAAAATAAGAAAGGCCACCCTGTTTCCAAAGTGACCTTATCTAGATGGCTATCTTCCACCATTTCTGACATTTATCAACTTAGGGGCAAACAACTGTGCTCAAAACCAAAGGCACATTCCACTAGAGGCCTAGCCACTTCTACAGCTTTTCAGGCTAGGCTACCCTTAGATACTATTTGTGCAGCAGCCACTTGGGCCACTCCTCATACCTTTGTTTCTCATTACAAATTGGATTTGGCCTCCAGGAGTAGGGCCAGTTTTGGTTCCACGGTTTTCAAGAGTCTGTTCCATTGAGCCACCCAGGATAGAGGTGCTAGGGACGCGGTCCCATCCAGCAAGAATGAAGGAGAGATTGACAACTTAACATTTAGAAGTTATGTACCTACCATAACGTTCCATGTTAGTTGTCTTCTCTCGCCTTCTTTCTTGTGACCCTCCCTCCTTCTTCCTTGCCTGGACAGACCTTGATCTCCCTTGTCTCTGGAAGATTTTTGGGCACCAGTTAGTTCTAGTTTTATTTATCTGGTTTCCCCTTACAGCCTTTTAGGCTAGTTGCTCTTCTTTCCTTAGTGGAAAGTTTTTATGCTAGGCAGTTGTCCCTCTAGGTACCAAACGAGATCTGGGTATTTACCACCTTGCATCATGGGATATGGGGCTGCCTCAAGCTGGTAAAAGTGACTCTCGAGCTTAGCAAGTGCCGAGTCAGAGCCGAGGATCGGCTCCGAACCCATCCAGCAAGAAAGAAGGCGAGAGAAGACAACTAACATGGAACGTTATGGTAGGTACATAACTTCTAATTTGTTTCCTTTCATCCTAGGTCTTTAGGATTGACTGTGTCCAAGCAAACCTTTTGCTATTCCTTTCATGGTGACAGCCTTCCTTCTTCTGTTTTACTAGATATGTGGCTTCTTCTGATGCCCCTTTTCAAGGGTTTGGATACTAACTCTATTATTAAGGCAGCTACCTGGACTTCTGTCCATACATATACCAAGCACTACAAGTGGGATGGAATTTCCGGAGCTAGAGCTGGTTTTGCTAGGACCATCCTTCATTGCTTCCTAGAGGGCTCTGCTGGTCCTCCCTCCTCCCGCTCTTCTTCCTGAGCTTTGGCACTCTCCCTATTGTAATGAATATTGCAGCATGAAATGGAAGGACATAGTACAGTTGTTTAAAATCCTACTGTAATGGTAGATGTCCTTGTCTTCACTGTTGCAGTATTCACTTCCTCCCTCACTCTATCTTCACTGTTGCAGTATTCACTCCCTCCCTCTGCCCCTGGTCCATTTCTCTTCTGGATGTACTGGTTACCTCTTGGTTTTCCTTTTACTGCCATTCCTACTGGGGCTGTCAGTTCTGTGGATGGTACATCTGGACATCACCTTTATGCCCTATGTTGCACGAGGAGTATACATGTTATGTATGGCATACCTTAAAGCAGAGTAAAAGTTTTGATATAATGGCTGGACATCGGGCCGCCCTTGGCAGAGGATCCCTATTGCAATGAATACTGCAGCAGTCAAGAGAAAGACATCTACTGTTATGGTAAGATTTTACACAACTGTACTATCAGTACAGAGTGTTGTTATTTTTGTAAATTTGTACACACCTATCTGATGATTGTTAAATCAAGCTGAATCTCATTGTACCATCATACTTACTGCCTTCTTGTATTTAGTTGTAACAAAAGGAGATACTGCCAGCCCAGCTAGCTGGAATTTTGTAAATAATTGTATGTCATTTGTGAATATTAATATGATTTATATAGAGATGTCACAGAAGGAGACACTGCCAGCCCAGTTATCTGGGATTTGTAAGTGGTTGTGTGTCATCTGTGAATAGCAACATGATTCATATGCCTGTGTTTCAAATGTATTGGAACTGTATTTTATGTGTATATTAAACTGCTGCTACAGAAGTGTCTGTTGAACAGGGTTTGTACGGTACTGAGCTTAAAAAATGTCTCCACAGTGTACCCAACTGGAAGAGAACACAAATGTGTACACACTGTTGTAGCTATGTAAATATATATGTTTTAACAGTGGAAACTGGAACATAGAAGGTTAACTTGCAAAACTTCAGGAAAATAGTTTAAACAAAATTGTTTTATAGCCATGTAATAAAAGTGATGGTTTCAATGCAGCAAGGAGACAGGATGTCTAAAACTAGGGAGCCTTCTGCATTGCCTTATAAGTGTTTTATTGTTTTATGTCTTCCAGCAGCTGCAGAGATATTAGGGATATGTATTTTTCACAGAAAGATGCTAAATGCTGGCAGTGTCTTGCAATGGGGGGTTTCACCTGGGATAAGTCAGATGACAAAAGTGATGTCATCCTGCAAGTATCCCAGCAGCCATATTTCGGATATTAATTTAAGAACTGTCTGAGAGAGAGACTGGGCATTTTGTATTTTGTCTCTCACCTGGCAGCATCAGCTGGGAAAACCATTCACCACATCATTCTTGCATGGATCTGTAAGTAAGTTAACTAGGGTACAGTAATTTCTTTTAGATTCAGTAAGGAATATAGTAAAGATTAATTTAGATGTTTTCTGCATTTATTTGAAATTGGCCTGTAATGTTGTTTTAAATATTTCCTTTGATTTTGAACTCTGAAGTCACTGTAAATACATATTTAGTATTGTCTTGTTCTTTTATTATTAAATATATTTAAACCTATCATTTTGGCTGATGTTTGTGAGACATGTTTTAAGCTCTTAGAATACTTGCATATTTACTTGATGACAATGTGCTCTTGGTCAAACTACCATTTGGATTAATAGTAACATTACACAGTAAGATTGGATACCCTTTGCTAGGGTCTTAAAGTAGCTGATAAGTAGTGGCTGATGGCAGTGATAACTACCTGATAGTCTGGGCAGAAGGGAGCATAGTTAGTAAAGCTGTGCCAGCCTTTCCCAGGTGGGTATGTGTGTGCATAAATCAAACCAAGTGTGTGTGTGTGTGTGTGTGTGTGTGTGTGTGTGTGTGTGTGTGTGTGTGTGTGTGTGTGAGCTACTTGGGCAGGGACACGAAGCACTGGTTGGACAGAGAGGGTGCTGGCAATCGTGGCTTGGCCACTAAGCTGAGATCTCAACCCTGTAGCTGTGCCAGTGGGGAGTCTTATTGGGGATCTGGAGAAAGAGGGATAAACCAGCCCCAGACTGACTATGGTCTCTGTGTGTTCTTAAGGGAAATTGCCTTTTACTGTGTGTGTACTTGTCATCCTCCCAGTGTGTACGTCCCCCACTGTTGCCAGTGGTGAGGATTGAGACTCCTTAATTACTGGGCCAGTGTTAGGGTGTCACAGTTGAATATAGCAGTGCATCTTTCAGTTCACCTTACTCTACGTCTGCGACTTTACATTTGTACTCTTTCTTGACACTGTAATGTATCCTATCAATTATTTATTGTACTGTCTTCCTCATTACTTGTATTCTCTTACCGTTTTGCCCAGGCTTTGACTGAAAAGGGAGTTAAAGACCAATGCACTTATTTGACAAATAAGTAAAAAATAACATACCTATCATAAGAAAAATGATTTACATTATTCTGTTTTCATTCTTACTTTTCAGTATTTTGTTTTCTTATAAATACTACAATCTTTTTGAACACTGCCTGTATTTTCAGTTTTTTGGCAGTGCCTCTTATACAAATTGTAAATAAGATCTTTGTTCTATATAGCAGTAAGCTCTCCTATGGTTTTTATTCAGTCCCTAAGCTTTGTCAAAGTTCTCCTTATCCTTGAAACTTGTTTTCTGTAAAAACAAAAATTAATAAGAAATGTACCAAGTGAATCTTATTTACTACATTATGTAGCTAACAAAATGTATACACTAAGTTGCTTATTTATCCTTTGTTGACCGAGTTAGTCCCTCTAGGTTGGTAGCCTCTTTTCAAGGGAGACTGGAGGTGGTATTTATACTGTTAACAGAAGTTTGGCCATGGCATCATGATCTTCCCTTACACTTTTTGATAGGTGCCCTGGGAGCTTTACATCACCTGGTCTACCACCAACTTAAGCAGATGGAACCTCAGTATAACATCTGTTATGAAGGGTGACACATTCAGGAGTGCAGCAGTGACACTGCAGTGTTAGCAGTCAATCTACCTGGTGGGTTTAACATCCAATCCAAAGGGCGACACTCAGGAATGCAGCAATGACATTGCAGTGTCAGCAGTCAATCTACCTGGAGGGTTTAACATCTGATCAAAATGGCAACACACTCGGGAGTGCAGCAGTGAACACTGCAGTATCAGCAGTCGATCTACCTGGGGGGTTTAACATCTAATACGAAGGGCGACACACTCGGGAGTGCAGCAGTGAGCAATCAGTCTACCTAGTGTGGTAGTATTCTGCACCAAAGGCAAGTGTACTTTCTCCGGGATTTTGATCTAGTCCAAATATCCTGATAAGTGTCTTTTTCACAACCCATCTAGTCTGTAGTTTTAAAGATGTACAGTACTCCATGTAGGACACTACTACTACTGCTGCATTTTTGGTACCATCTTAACAGAAGACCTCAGAAAATTTAAGGAGAAAGTGGAAATGTTGACTTTAACAAGAACATTGGAAAAGTATTTTTGCAAGGGGGTGGGGCAAGGGCCTCCCCTGTACCACCATATGGTGTGATGCACTCCCACACCCTTACATTTGTAAATAATACTATGTTCCAAGACTGCTCACCTTTGAGGTTAAAGAAAACTTCCTTACAGCTACTATTCTTTGGGCCCATCTCAATACCGAAAGATTGCCAAATTTTGGTAATAACGGCCACACAGGTAAAAAACACACTCTCCAAAGCTAAGAATACAGCATCCATAGGACCAGATGACATCCCAGGCTGTGTACTACGTGAACTACAAAATGAACTGGCACCTCATCTAAGTGCCATGTTTAATCATAGCCTCACCTCAGGCTTCGTGCCCACTGAATGGCGCTCAGCTACAGTTATCCCACTCCACAAGGGGGGATCCACATTGGATCCCAGGAACTACCGCCCCGTCAGTCTGATGAGCCTGATCTGCAAGGCCATGGAACGTATTATCATGGAATTTATAAACAAAGATACTGGCAACCTTCAAACACTGGACTCCATGCAGTTTAGGTTTGTGAAGGGCCGTTCTTGTCTCCTGAACCTGATTGACTTCTTCGAATCAGTCTCCAGAGCCATGGACAAGGGTAAGGTGGTCCACACAGCCTATCTGGACCTCACCAAGGCCTTTGACACCATCCCCCACTCTGGAATCATAGATAAACTTTCTAAGCTGGGCATTAATCCCTACGTCACTCGATGGGTTGCCAACTGGCTTACTGACAGAACCCACACTGTAAAAGTAGCCGGCTGCAAATCCTGCTCCAGACAGGTGACAAGTGGAGTACCTCAGGGTTCAGTCCTGGGACAGCTCTTGTTTGGCATCTACTTCTCTGAAGTACAGGCCAACACTAAGGGACTCTGGCTAACAAAGTTCACAGATGACCTCAAACTGGGAGCCATTATTGAATCCCCAAATGATGTGGCTATTCTACAAAAGGGCCTTACAGAAACAGTTGCTTGGTGCCAGAGCCATAGGCTCAAGCTCAATGCCAAGAAATGTATAGTTATCCCCTTTGGGAAAAAACATGTACCCATGAATTACCACATAGGTGGCAGTACACTAAACACCGAAGGTGTGATAAGAGACTTAGGGACACAGGTGGACAGTGGTCTCACCTTCGATAACCACATCACCACAACAGTCAAGAAATCCTTCTATGTGGCACACCTCATCACTAAGGGCTTTTCATCCAGAAAAAAGGAGGTCATTACCCCACTCTACTCATCCCTCATTAGACCCATTATAGAATACAACGCCCTGTTTGGTATGCACCTCTCAAGACATCTGCAACAATTGAAAGGCCGCAGAAATACCTCATTAAAAGAATCACAGGCCTAAAGCAGATGCCGTATGCTGACCATCTAAAAAAAACTCCACCTATACTCTTGTCGCATATTGTCTACTCAAGTGATCTCTGCTTAACATGCAAGGCCATATCAAGCCCAGAGCTGTTGGACATGCCTCACTTAAAGAAATCCCAATTCCTCAAAGACACATGCTCCAGGGATCTAAATCTTGTCATCACAATGAACAAAACATGCTGGAGGGATAGGTTCCTGACCCATAGACTCCCCAGACTCTAGAATAGACTGCCCATACATGTCAAGTAGAGCGCCTCTTTGGCCCTCTTCAAAAGGAACCTTGATGATTGGATGGGAGATAGAGAATTCACCCCGGGGTCATATCAGTCACCCCGGGGTCATGTCAGTCGCCCTGCTAGACAGGGGTCCAGGGAAGTTAATACTGTGGGAAGAAATAACCAGGGAATTGTTATGGCTAGGCTTGTATAGGCCCTAGGGCTGATAGCCTCGTACCAACCTATGAACCTATGATCTTGACAAATTCAGCTTGCAATATGCAGCTAAAATGGAAGTCCGCTAAATATAGTCTACTAGTCCCATTCTGATGAAAGCTGGTTCACTGTAATCCAGTTGTGTAATTTACCTGACCCAAAACTTGTTTGTAGGACATATTCATTCTGTCCTTTTCAGTTTTCTTACACTGTACACCATTTTGCAGATTTTTATTCTCCTCAGACAGACCGGTCTTTCCACAGTTACATATATTCAGAAACAGCAGTTTCCTCCACTAATCGTTGAGGCAGCTTGATGGCCATTCTCCACCTCTGGCAATGGAGTATTCTGTCAGCTGTCACCTAGCCATGTTCTCTGCAGCCATTTTTTGAGTCACATCTAAGCTTCTTAGGTTATTTGCTTGTGCAAATGTATTCATTCATTACCCATTGCCTTCTTTGTCATACTCAAGGCATACTTAAGGTCGCTAGGGACAAGAGCCTATCTGTACACTCAGTGGATGGAAGTGATACCTGTATACATGGATGGAAGTGATACCTGTATACATGGATGGAAGTGATACCTGTATACATGGATGGAAGTGATACCTGTATACATGGATGGAAGTGATACCTGTATACATGGATGGAAGTGATACCTGTATACATGGATGGAAGTGATACCTGTATACATGGATGGAAGTGATACCTGTATACATGGATGGAAGTGATACCTGTATACATGGATGGAAGTGATACCTGTATACATGGATGGAAGTGATACCTGTATACATGGATGGAAGTGATACCTGTATACATGGATGGAAGTGATACCTGTATACATGGATGGAAGTGATACCTGTATACATGGATGGAAGTGATACCTGTATACATGGATGGAAGTGATACCTGTATACATGGATGGAAGTGATACCTGTATACATGGATGGAAGTGATACCTGTATACATGGATGGAAGTGATACCTGTATACATGGATGGAAGTGATACCTGTATACATGGATGGAAGTGATACCTGTATACATGGATGGAAGTGATACCTGTATACATGGATGGAAGTGATACCTGTATACATGGATGGAAGTGATACCTGTATACATGGATGGAAGTGATACCTGTATACATGGATGGAAGTGATACCTGTATACATGGATGGAAGTGATACCTGTATACATGGATGGAAGTGATACCTGTATACATGGATGGAAGTGATACCTGTATACATGTATATATTTACTTTTTTTAAGATCACACCTGCCTGCCATTCTCCACTGCAATGTAAACCACACGTAGATACATTACAGCCAAGCATTATCACTTTATTGTGATTAATGTAATAAGGTTCAAATGCCAAATTCTCTCCTCTGACCAACAGATAAGTGTTCACCATTTTCCCTTCATTTTTAAGGGACCATGTATTATTTCTTCATTTCTGAATGCTGAAAGTATTCTTTGAGGACTGCTGCTTCTTTTGTGTCTCAGTATTTACAGCATATGCACCCTTCTTACTTGTCTAGTGAAATGTTTGTTCAGATTATCTCCCTTTTTGTGCTTCCCTGATACTAGAAGTAAACATCCTTCCTTTTCATAACAGTACCACAGTTTAATCTGTAGCTTTCTTTTCCGTTATGTAATCAAAAACACCTCTGTGATTTTCCATTGTAGCCAAGACTGTTGTAACTCCAGTTTGAGGTTTTCTACTATGCACAGCTTTCCATTATATCGGCTGTCTCCTACAGTTTCCTACCCTCTTTTTCAGATTCTGCATTTCTAATGCTTTCAGGATGCAGGTGTTTTAACCTTTACATTCACCAGTGTTTTGAGCATGCAAGCAGTAGTCTATTGTCTTCATTGCTTGCAGCATTCTGCTGCATTTACTGCATTCCAGTTTTGCTGTGGTCATGCTGTCTGAATACTACAGAATTGTTTGGCCCTGACATGCTTTTTGCGGATGAAACATTAATGTGGCATTCCAAAGTCTGCTCCTCTGAAATACTTATAACCTTTAGATGTCCGTATTCCATTTTATTGGCTTTCTTTTTGTGGAGTCACACTGTTGTAAAGATCACTTATCTCCAGATGACCTCCCTGCTTATCCTGGAGATATTCTAGGGCAGAGAAGTTCTTGTGGTTGCTTTCTGAACTGTGGCAGCTATAGAAGCATTTTTTACCACAAACGTACGGTGATGATGTATTTGCTCACTTAGTTTCGAGTAGGTGATGGGCCAGATTCAGAAGTGGTACGCCTTAACATGGCCTGCGACCACTGGTGGTGGCCCTTTCTGATTCAGAGACAGACCCACCACATTGATTTTTAATGGTATGTATAGTCTTCTTGGCCTGAGCAATGTACTAATGAGGCATTCTGGGGAGAGACCTGTTCTAATTAGCCATGTGCTGTCCCCACAGAAATGCCTGTTGTGAGGCATTTACTCAGCCAAGCAAGTAGGCAGTAGCTTGGCTGTATAAGTTAGCTCAGCCGGCCGAGTTAATTAACTCAGTCAAAAGTTGGATTCACCCATTGCTTTTAGGGGGTTATATTGTGTTAAGAGGTAAGTGGCTGTGAGTTTAGCAGTCAGGTAGTGGTGGTGTCTGTGTGCATGTGTCTGAGGGGCTGCACTAGGGGAGTTAGTTTGGGAATATGTAAGTGTGTGTGTGTGTGTGTGTGTGTGTGTGTGTGTGTGTGTGTGTGTGTGTGTGTGTGTGTATGTGTGTGTGTGTGTGTGTGTGTTTGTCCCCGAGTGGCTGCACTAGAGGAGTTAGTTAGGGAATGTATAAGGCAGGGTGTGTGTGTGCCTGGGCCCGAGTGGCTGCACAATAAGAGTTAGTTAGAGAATATGTAAGGCAGGGTGTGTGTGTGTATGCTCATGTGTGAATGGGATAGTGTGTCCGTGAGTGCCATCAGGTGGGTAGAGTGTTTGCTGTCACATCTCTAAAGTCCCTAGTCTAATGGGAAAATCCTGGAGTATTGCGGGGAACACTAGAAAGAAAATTAACAGAATAACAGTTTTGCAGCATAAAAGAAAAATGAGCAGGGGGATACTGGACACCAGGGGAGCTTGTTAAATATTACAGTAAGTCACTTAAAAATTTGTAAAAGGGGTTGAACCCTGTACCCTCGTCACAGAGAGCAACAGTTTAGTCTTGTGTGCTAATACTAGACACCAGTGAAGTCCTGTCAGTTCGTAGGAGCATAGGAAGTTACTAGGCTAATGGCCTTAGAGCCCCAAGTTCTTACCCTTATTTCCACGATCAGCACCTATTGCCCCTGTCCAAGAGGGACACAGGTGGAGCCTCTGTGGTGAATTTACGGTCACCCGTCCAATTGTCCAGACTGCATTTGAAGATGGCCAATGAGGTGCTCTGTTTGACATGAAGTGGGAGTCTGTTCCAAAGATATGGTAACCTCTGGGAGATAAATCTGTCCCTCCAGCAGGTTTTATTAATGTCACATACCAGGTTAAGGTCTTTAGAGTGTGTAACGCATGTACCATTTGACTTAGGAATGTGCATTTTCCAATAACTCAGGGTCAGAAATTGTCTTGTGTGCAAGGCAGAGATCACTTCTGAGTAGTCTGTATGAAACAGAATAAAGTGACAAGTGATTTCAGATGATCTCCATAAGACAGATGCTGAAGACCTTGAATTTTCCTTGTGAGGAACCTTTGTGGTTTCTACATCATTTACCCTACAGCATTAAAAAAAATACATCATTAAAAAAATACAAGCGGAAAAAACTTCAGATCTTGTACCCTTGGTACACAAAGCGGTCTTGTAACTGTGCAGCTCTTTAGTCCTCTACGGCAACTGAAGACTTCGTAAAAGGATTCCTTTTGCATTCTGATGTATTTTCTGAACAATAAGAAGTATGAAACTCTACTGCCTGGTATTATTAACTGACCGTGATGGCCAGTTAGTTACAATGGACAGGGAGGGCAGGTACAAGAGGCAAAATCAGGGTCACTCTGTAAAATCAGGGACAGTTAACAGGAATGGGGTGTGTCTGTGCAGGAGAACTGACATACTTCTATATGGCTATGTTGGAAGACTTCCAGACTAAGGCAGGAGGAACACTAGATGACAGCAGGAAGTAATTTTAAATATCACTCTGCCAAACGTAAGTTAACAGAACAACAGGTTTAACATCATACTGAATTTTCTGAACAGTAAGAAGAATAAACCACAAATATCTGGCATTATTGACTGACCATAATCATCTGTGATTTACGAGGTGCTGGGAAAAAAATTAGAGGATACATAGGGACATTTTGCGAATTCAGGGTCAGGTAAGAGGTGTGTGCGTGTGTGTGTGTGTGTGTGTGTGTGTGTGTGTGTGTGTGTGTGTGTGTGTGTGTGTGTGTGTGTGTGTGTGTGTGTGTGTGTGTGTGTGTGCGCTTGTTTAAATCTATGTATTTGTTTGGGAGAATCACTGATGGGGTGCCTGTGCCAACTTGATGCATAGGCCACTAGAGGTATTTACCACAGAAAAGTGCAGATTGCCACTAGCAGTAACACCACACAATTCAGAAGTATGCAAATCAGCCAAAGATGGACATGCAGAGCAAGAGTTATATGTTGGTAATAACTTGCACCAGCAAGGAAGTTGACCATAAAGTTCTGTACCATCTGTGGAAGGTCCTGTTTAGCATTGAGAGTCCCAGATGAGGAGCATTGCAGTAATCCAGTCTAGAAGACACTGAGACATTAGAACTACAGAGGGGCATGTGGGGCCACTTGCCATTCTCTCTTTTCATCGTCCCAGTTTCCAGAATGCACATGAGGAAGATACAGGGGCAGCTAAAAAGTAGATGAACAAAGGCCCCCCAACCCATGGAGTTCACCCTTCCTATGAATCATGCAGTCATCAAGAAGTTCTTGTGGTGATGCAGTTAGGTATCCTTAAATCCAGAGCTTCCCTTTCTCCCTGCCAGAGCGAGAGATGGCAACAGTGTAATCAGACTATGTTTCAGGAGCCCACTACCTTGTTTTCAGAGGTCAGTGCTGGTGGTGCAAGGGTCAGAAGTTCAAATACATCAGCCTGAAGTAAATCATGGCTGTCCAATGTGCTTTGTTAATATTTCATTCAGAATTGAAACCTGAGACTCTGCAGTGACAGACAGCACTACTGTGATGTGCACATCAGCAAATAAGGGGGCATTCACTTCTGTCCTCAGTGAAGTCTGTCCATGTTCTGGGAGTTCGCAGCAAAGCTAGGCCTGATCCACTAGGTACTGTACATCCCTGAGCCAAAAAACATCTTAGAGAACTCAAGGACCAGGTAGATCTTTGCACCCCAATGAGTGGATGCTGGACAGAGGTACCTTCATCAGCACTGCAAAATATTCAGTCCATCCATGTTTACAAGTCACATGTGACTCCTGTAGTGACTTTGCGAGCAGCTGTTACATCCACATGTAGGAAATGAAAGTAGATTGCCAGGCCTTTCTTCTGTTTCTCTGTCACACACACACACACTCTCACTCTGAGGGACACTGGAGATTCACCAGTCTGCTTACTGCATGTCTGTGAGAGGTGGGCTTCCCAAAAAAATAGACCTGTTTGCATTCCAAGTAAATACTCAACATCCCAGCTTCTGCAGTGGAGTACCACATGAGGGCATATTAGCCTCAGTTACCTTCTCAGTCGGGTGAAACCAATGTTTGTTTTATACATTCCTTCTAGTACTTATCATTCTAAATGTGCTTCTGAAAGCACAAAGAGAAAAAGGAGAATGCAGTTTAATAGTCCTCAGCTATGTGAAGATACTTCTTAATTTATCTGGCACAGTTTGCAACAAATGAAAAAATTACTCTTTCCATACCTCATCAGACTTTATTTTCTACAACAGGGGACCTGTTGCACCCTCAGCCTCAAGTGCCTCACTCTTGCAGCTCAGATGTTTTTAAGCTGATACTTCCAAGAGCTTTTCATTTCCAGCAGGCTTGCTGACTGTTCTTAATGAGGAAAAAGGCTGATTTAGCAAAAGTGGACCAGGTTGCCATATTGGTGTAAGAAGAAAGGTATCCACCAAGCATTCCATCCCCTTCCTCACGTTCTGTGGTATCTCTTAGAATTAGCCAATCAGAACGTGGCCTGCTCTTCTGTTAAGGCACACCTTTCAGCTCTCTCTGCCTGCACTCTCATGGGACTACACATTACAGTCAGAACAACGGTTTAACCATTCTTGAAATGGATCCCTTCACATTTGCCTATTCAGATTCCCAGTATCTCCAGTTTAAGACCTGAACTTTGTCATTTTTCACAGTGAAGGTAACCTTAATGTGTACTTAACTGATGACTTCAAATATCTCTCATATGCAATTGTGTAGTACCGAGAAGTGTTTGATGTTCAATGATCCATGTATCATTTTCCACAAGGCAAGTATCTCTGAAAGTGAGTCCTTTCTTTGTGCATATACTGCTTTCTGCACAAAACGAGGAAGAGAGCCATGAGCTTTTAGGCAGGTATGGAAAACCTCCTCCTCCATGATGGAACCCATTAATGTTTTGTCATATGAAGATATCCCATGCTTAATCTCAAGGGCATTATTTAACAATTGGCTACATTATCATATGTAGCCAATAAGAATAAGATAATCCCTGTCTCCACTATCTCCTGTCACCAATGGAGTTCCTCTGAGATCCATCCACGGCTCGCTCCTTTTTTGCTTATTTTTCCTCATATGTACTGGGAGCATTGTCCTTAACTCATTTGATACCATGTGACACCATATTCCTTCAAACATCACTTAGTGTTACACATGAGTGCTGTAGTAGAAGTGACTTTACCTTCAGTGTACAAACTGCATCATTCTGGCATTTGGCAACTGCATTACCAGGAGCTTTACACACAATTTATGGGAAAGGAAACAATAAAAGTTGACAGAAAAGTGCAAGACCTTGGAGTCCTTGTAGGCGTTGACCTTTTATTTTATACTACACCTAATACCACCTGGAAAACATATATAGTTCCCTACCTGATTCTCTTTGGCGTTGAGTCATACCAGAGAGGTAATTGTACCCCTTTGTACAGCATTTACAACACCAGTTTAGAGTACCTTACCCTGTTCTGCAGCCTACTGAAACTTGACTTGGTGCCTTTGGGAAAGGTAAAGAGAGAGATTCCTCACAAAGAGAACCAAGGGCTTCAAGACTTATTTTATAACAAACGACTCCAACAGCTTTCTCTCATCCTTTTGTCTTACAATCTTCTTTGTCTGACATGCAGAACATTAAGAAACCTCTACCTATTTGAAACCCTTTTCTTATTGAACCTTCTGATGACCTAAACACAAAAAAAGTCACTCAGCCTTGGTAAAAATTAATATTGACTGTAACATGATATTTGTAACTTTATATCTCAAAAATTCCCACACTTAGGGAATAAACTGCCCTTGTCATTTAAAGTCAGTCCATCAGTTCACACTTTCATGAAGAACCTGTATGACTAAGTGGTCACCAGCAAGTTCCAACCTGGGAACTCAGGCATGAAGTTCATAGATGGCTAATAGGCCTTGAGTTTGTATAAAGCTGTGAACCGACCTCTTAACCAATCAGTCCAGTAACCATTCTTATTTCCAAAGTGACTGTACAAGGGAGAGCGTGAGTCTTGCATATTTTGGATCCAGAAAGACATGTAAGATGTTACCCTGTTATAACTAAAGATTTCAGACAAAATCGCCAGTTGTTCATCTGCTTCATAATAGGCAAGTGGGAGGACTCTGTGAGTAAGCAAACTCTTTCCAAATGGCTAGTTAAATGCATCACTCTCTGCCATGACAAGTACTGCAAAAGTCTGAATGGGTAGGTCAGGGTCTACTCAACTAGAGCGATTGTCAGCACTACTGCTTTTATTTATACAATGTTCATCAGGAAATTCTGACTGGGCATAGCCCATTTTCAGCAGAGGGCTAATCACGTTCAATATGTTTAAAAGGAAGAGGAATAAAAAAATCAAATGATTCACTGTTTACAGTTACAGGACCATTTGGAAGAAAGATAGGATAAACTATCTTTCTTAAATGATGCATTCACATAATCCCTGCACAGGTTCAGAATATCAAGGGGAAGAGAATACCAAGAATTTGTGAATGGCAACAGAGAACAATGCATGCCCCAAATGACTGGCCTGTGACTGTGAGAGAACAAGCAAAAGGTTTGGGGATCTACATCGGCGTGTACTAATGTACCATTCTGTTTTGCAGTGAGAGCCAGCAATTTGATGCATCTGTTTAGAACTGAATAAAATGGCCTTAGTTGAAGCATGTGAGGGTAATGTAAGGGATAAAGACCTGACTATGAACCATGTCACCTGAGTTCATTTAATAGCTCAGGTACTTGCAGGAGCTGGGTGTAGGGGATAAAGCCCTGACTATGAACCATGTCACCTGAGTTCATTTAACAGCTCAGGTACTTGCAGGAGCTGGGTGTAGGGGATAAAGCCCTGACTATGAACCATGTCACCTGAGTTCATTTAACAGCTCAGGAACTTGCAGGAGCTGGGTGTAGAGGATAAAGCCCTGACTATGAACCATGTCACCTGAGTTCATTTAACAGCTCAGGTACTTGCAGGAGCTGGGTGTAGGGGATAAAGCCCTGACTATGAACCATGTCACCTGAGTTCATTTAACAGCTCAGGTACTTGCAGGAGAAATTTTAGAGTTGTGCTAAACTGAATGTACCAGAACAGGAAATCCCAACAGTTACCCACTGCAAAAGGGCATTTGAAGTCAGATCTTATTGCTACCGGATACTCAGTGTTTGGTCATGCTGGTTTGACAGTTTTGCCTTTCTGTTCCCTAGCATCTCAGTGGATAAGAGGTGACTTCATGTTAACTTTTTACTCACCAAAGATATACTGCATGATAGGAATCCAACTGTTCATGATTTTCTGGTAAATTACTGAAGATTAGTCAGTAATGCCAGACAAAAAAGTTTTGTACTTTTTATTCAGAAAGTGAACATTGATGCGGAACCTGTTGTCCTGCTAATTTTTTGAAGTGAATTAAAACAAATTGTCCATGATTTTGGGCTATTTTCCCTCAGTTATTTTTGACTTTATCTTGGATTCTTGAGCCAAGAAGTTGAGACCTGTGGTAAAGCCACTGTTACATGCAACAGTTTTGTTTACGAAAATGCTATATGCTGCCAACTTTAAGGGATAGTGTCTTCTGTCCTGTATTTAGTTTTTTTTTTTTTTCTATTTCATGGATTTGAAACAATTTGCCTTTCTGTCACAGGCAGAGAGCCCCTGTGGCACTTACCATGAGTTGTTTCACAGATCGAAAGATTTACGAATTGACTCTGCAGATCGGCACAGCAGCAAGACAAGTTGAATAATGCATTTTGCTTTCATCTGTGTTTTATTTTGTAGCTGGTAGCAGTGGTATTCATATATTAAACTGATAAGTCATTTCTATATTTTAAATACTTGAAATTAATATCATTGTTGTCATTCCAGGCACTGTGTGCAGCTCACTTCAGTCTTCCCAAGACTTCGCGAGTTTCAGCAAGTTAGACGAAGAAGATGAAAAATATTTGAAGCCAATCAGTTCGTCAAATAGTTCCCCTTCTTACGAAGAACAAAAACTGGACATCTTTGACCAGAAATTGACGATATCAGGGCTAGGATCTATCATGCGTTTTTCATCCTCCTCCTCTTGCTCAAATCAGTTAAAGGCTCGTGAGACATCACCTATAGACTACAAAGCCTTAAACCCTGTGACTGTTTCCAGTAGTAACCACAAAAGAATGCCTTCTCTCAGCATTGAGGAAGGGGACATTACAGCAGTGAAAGAGAAGAAGCACAAAGGGAACCGTAAAAGTAAACACGGGCCTGGGCGGCCTAAAGGAAGCAAAAACAAAGAGAGCAACAGCCAAAGCACCACGTCATTCCCTACCATTGGCTTTACGAACTCCACTATAACCACCTGTAGTCGTTCCATCACTCATGGGGGTTCTATCCCAAGTCTTGGTACTGAATCGTCACTGCTTGGTTCAGGTATGTTGCCGTTCTTTTCTCCTTTCATCTTGTACAGTTGTAGTAAACTACATATTTTTTTTGTGGTACTGTTTATATACACCATTTTAAAGCAAGATTTGTAATTTTTGTGCTTGTTGAGTAAGTGGGTTTTATTTGGAAAAGGACACTACATCCTCTTTTGAGACTATTTGGTTGTGAAAATGCATGCAGTAAGAGCACTTGTTGCTCTGCCAGAAACATTTACAATTTTTAAAATGCAGCTGATTTTTTTTGTCTTGTGATCTCAGATTCTAAGACTAGAGACAACTACTGCATAGAATAGTTCTGCAGCAGTTCACTTGCATGTGCTTTGGTTATGTTTCTCCGTGCAGCAATCTTAGTTTTATGCAATTAGAAATGTCTGGAGTAAGCATTTCACACACAAAAATATAGTGCCTCTTTCTGGAATGGGACAGCATATTTGCAGTCATGAATTGTAGCTAATGGGTGGCATAAATTGACTGCATATTGCACTGTATTGTAAGTACCACATTCATATTGTCTGGTGCTGTTTTATTAGCACCATATGCTGACAGTAGAAATAAACTTATGTTCATTTGTCTGCAATTATTTCCTTTTTCCCTGAGACTCAAGTGCAAATGTGTCCAGGTCATGTATACCCTTTCACTACTCAACAGCTGCACACTGGTATTAGGCGAATTGTACTTATGTAAATGTCAGGTTTTTACTTATCACAAAGTACTTTTCCTTCCCTTTAATCCGGTATGGTGACTTTCACATGTAAATAAAGTGGATTTAATTATTTCTCCATTTCCTGTCAGTACAGTACCTGATTCTGCAGTAGCTGCAGACCCATGTCAAGGGCAGTACAGAGGAAATGGCTGCTTTGGGGGTAAACTTTTAGGTGGCACTGAGCAGTTTGTAACAGTTACAAACTGTCAAACTGTTTTTTTCTTTCAAAGGTAGCAACAAGTTAATGCACTGCTACATAACGACTTGTCACTACCATAAGAAAACAGTATGAGAGTTTACAGATTGCTATTAATGAAGGGTGCTTTCAGGTACTCAAAGGTAGTAGAGAGAGCACTAATGGTCATTGTGCCAAACCTCCTTGCTACATCTCTAAGCTTCTATGGACACCAGTTTGGTTGCCTGTGAAGTCTCATATCAGTTCCTCTGAAAATTGGTGATTACATTTTCTTCATCAACCCATTAACCCATTGAGTAAAGTGAGTCGAACCTTCCACTCATCGTCTAACATGATTAACAGAAGCAAGCACATATGCCACTTTGTTGCTGAAACAAAAGTCAAAAGGGAGTCACCAAAATGTACTGGCAGTATTTCCAGGCGTAGTTCTGTAGTTCTAGAAATTACTGCCTCAGGATTTGCCATATTATTTTAATGGAACAATGCAACTACAGAGAAAGTGTGGCTCAAAGACATGCATATTCTTGAAACACAGTGCATGGTGGTAAGGAGAAGCCTTAAACAACAAACAAAATTATGTATGTCAGTCTCTAGAATGCCATTTTGGAGACAGTAAATTATAATGTATTTATCAAAATTAAAATAGCAGAGTAAGAGCTATTTAAAAATCATACAGCTCAACTGTCCAGATGTTCAAAGAATGTTCAGATTTTTTGCCTCATAATTTTGACTTTTCCTTATATGATTTGTTTGACAAATCACTGAGGATTGAAGTTACTAAATAATGACATAGATTTGAGTTTCAGACTGCATATCCTTCAGAAAACGCATGCTAACATAAATCTTGGTATTCTACCAACGTTCTAAGTTTATAAGAGCAATGTTTAAAATCTGTCTCTATTTTTTGGTCTTTGTCCTTCATTATTTTAGTTTTCGCCCAGATTTCCTGTGCTAAGAGGTTGAGAGCTATGCGTACCTCTTAACCTCTTAGAGCAAAAATATCTGGACAAATCTAATCTTTTTCAGGGGATTAGGGTTGTGTTTGAGTGTATTTTGCCCTGTTGGAATGCATACAGCTTGGCAAATAAGTGGTTATAGGAGACATAGAAAGCAGCAGTCTTCTTCTTCTTCTTCTTCTTCTTTCAGCTGCTCCCGTTAGGGGTCACCACAGCAGATCATCTGTTTCTTCCTGTCCTCTGCATCTTGCTCTATCACACCAACCACCTGCATGTCCTCTCTCACCACATCCATAAACCTTATCTTAGGCCTTCCTCTTTTCCTGTTACCTGGTAGCTTCACCCTTAGCATCCTTTTCCCAATATACTCAGCATCCCTCCTCAGCACATGTCCAAACCAATGCAATCTCACTATCTGGCTTTGTCTCCAAACCGTCCAACCTGAGATGACCCTCTAATATACTGATTCCTAATCCTGTCCATCCTTGTCACACCCAGTGCAAATCTTAACATATTTAACTCTGCCACTTCCAGCTCTGACTCCTGCCTTTTTGTCAATGCCACCGTCTCCAACCCATACAACATAGCTGGTCTCACTATCCTCTTGTAGACCTTCCCTTTCACTCTTACTGGTACTCGTCTGTCACAAATCACTCCTGACATTCTTCTCCACCCACTCCATCCTGCCTGTACTCTCTTCTTCACCTCTCTTCCATACTCACCATTACTCTAAACTGTTGATCCCAAGTATTTAAACTCATCCACCTTCACCACCTCCACTCCCAGCATCCTCACCATTCCTCTATCCTCCCTCTCATTCACACACATATATTCTGCCTTAGTTTTCCTGACCTTCATTCCTCTCCTCTCTAGAGCATATCTCCACCTCTCCAGGGTCTCCTCAACCTGGTCCCTACTCTCACTACGCATCACAATGTCTTCTGCAAACATCATAGTCCACAGGGCTTCCTGTCTGATCTTGTCTGTCAACCTGACCATCATCATTGCAAATAAGAAAGGGCTCAGAGCTGATCCTTGATGTAATCCCACCTCCACCTTAAACGCATATGTCACTCACACTGCAGACTTCACCACTGTCACACTACCCTCGTACATATCCTGTGCCACTCTTACATACTTCTGTGCCACTCCTGACTTCCTCATACAATACCACAACTCCTCACTAGGCACCCTATCATATGCTTTCTCCACGTCCACAAAGACACAATGCAGCTCCTTCTGACCTTCTCTATATTTCTTCATCAACACTCTCAGAGCAAACATCACATCTGTAGTGCTCTTTCCCAGCATGAAACCATACTGCTGATAACTAATCATCACTTCCCTTAACTTAGCCTCCACTACTCTTTCCCATAACTTCAAGCTGTGACTGATCACTTTTATCCCTCTGTAGTTACTACAGCTCTGCAGATTACCCTTATTCTTAAAAAATAGGTACCAAAACACCTTTTCTCCACTCCTCAGGCATTCCCTAACTTCCCAAGATTTCATTAAACAATCTGGTAAAAAACTCCACTTCCATTTCTCCTAAGCACCTCCATGCTTCCACTGGTATGTCATCTGGACCAACAGCCTTTCCATTCTTCATCCTCTTCATAGCTGTCCTTACTTCCTCCTTGCTAATCTATTTCACTTCCTGATTCACTATCCCCACATCATGCAACCTTCTCTCTCTCTCATTCTCTTCATTCATCAGCCCCTCAAAGTACTCTTTCCATCTGCTCAACACACTTTCCTTGATTCTGAGGATGTTTCCCCTCACTATCCTTTATCACACTTACCTGCTGCACACCTTTCCCAGCTCGGTCCCTTTGTCTAGCCAATCGGTACAGGTCCTTTTCTCCCTCTTTAATGTCCAACCTTTCATACAACACTCCATACGCCTTATCCTCAGCCTTCGCCATCTGTCTCTTTGCCATGCTCCTCATTTGCTTATACTCTTGTCTACTTTCTTCATCTCTTTGACAATCCCACTTCTTTGCCAGCTTCTTCCTCTGTATACTCTCCTGTACTTCCTCATTCCACCACCAGGTCTCCTTGTCCTCCTTCCTCTGTCCAGATGTCACACCAAGCACCTTTCTATCTGTCTCCCTTACCATCTCTGCTGTAGTTACCCAGCTATTTGGTAACTCTTCACTGCACCCCCAGTGCCTGTTTTAACTCTTCCCTGAACTCCACCTCACAGTCACCCTTTTCCAACTTCCACCATTTAATCCTTGGCACTGCTCTCACACTTGTCCTCCTCTTCTTGATCACCAACGTCATCCTACAGACTACCATTCTATGCTGCTTAACTACACGTTCCCCTGTCACCACTTTACAGTCTCCAAACTCCTTCAGACTGGCCCTCTTGCATAGTATGTAATCCACCTGTGTGCATCTTCCTCCACTCTTGTACGTCACCTTATGCTCCTCCTCCTTCTTAAAATACGTATTCACCACAGCCATGTCCATCCTTTTCACAAAATCCACTACCATCTGTCCTTCTGCATTCCTCTCCTTAACACCTTACCTACCCATCACTTCCTCATCCCCTTTGTTTCCTTCAACAACATGCCCATTGAAATCCGCTCCAATCACCGCTGTCAGTCTCCTGAGTGGTATATCTGTTTTAAATGCTACTGCTTGGACAGCATCATTCTTTGTGTAAGGTGGCCACCGTTTGGTAGTAAATGACAGCAGCAGGGAGTCGCACCTACATGATCCTGGTTGAGGTATGACAAAGGATAGGTGATGCTAGAAAGAGGAGATGCAGGAGCCATCACTTTTAAAACATTATAGACCATGGAGTCTTTATCAGGGCTACTTCAGCACCACAAACAACATTAAGTGACGTGTTAAAGTGTGTAATGTGATTTACACTTGGGTGGCGGTCTTCATCCTTACGTAACCACTGTGCGGTACTCATTCATAGAGGTTGGCTTTTGTTGTGCTAGTAAAGGAAGAGCTGTCTTTTGTGCAGGTATGAGGCTACTGATGTTACATTGTTTCCATATCTTTCTCGTGTTCCACTTGTTCCATTATGCTCTAGCAATGGAAGAATTTGCTAATGTGTTAGAGCATTGCTGGCAGTATCCTTGGCAGGAAACTCTGAATCGATGCTGAGCTTTGTCTGGGAATAAAGGGAGAAAATGGAAGAGGAAACGAGTATGATTAGAACTGTTGACACGGTCTGCAAAACAGGTATAATTTCCTGGGTCTTATTACTCAGAAGTCAGGATGGGTAAACAGATGACTTATTTTGCATTGTAGTACTATAAGCCCCCCTACACGCACACATTTTGCTTTTCCATAGGAAGGTGTTTTGGATCAGCAAGCAGAGCTCACAACATTATTTGTAAAGGTTCTGGGAGATTACTCCAGATTGTGGTCTTTTGGTCTTGTATGCATTTACTGTAGTAAATTACCTGAGATATAATGTGGAGAATTTTCTGCTGGCTCTGGACAGAGAAAAGAAAAGTACAGTTGTGTACTCTTACCATAAATGTAGATGTTCGAGTGTGTTCACTGTTGCAGTCATCACTGCTGGGTTCTTCCTGCTGGCAAGCAGCCCTCGATCGGCCAGAGTCCCAAAGTCTGGGTCCGACGTTGCCTGAGGTCGCTCCTTCCCTGACGTCAGAGCGCCAGGGGTATAAAGGCCTCAGCTGATGCCATTTTCCTCAGTTTTTCTTGCCCCAGATGTCAGGTGCCCCAAAAACAAAAGGCCAATAACTTAGTCAGAAGAATAAGCATGCATCAAACTAGAACATAACCAAAAATCACCAGCAAATATACCTCAGAGGAAGAGTAGTGCTAAGGAAACACAGACAGTACTCATAAAAACAGCAAAAGAGGGGATAGGAGGGAGGGTAACCCAGACTGCAACAGTGAACACACTCGAACATCTACATTTATGGTAAGAGTACACAACTGTACTATGTTCATCGTGTTTCACTGTTGCAATCATCACTGTTGGGTTGAATCTCAAAGCTAAGAAAGGGTGGCTGGAGAAGGTACAGAAGGGGCGGCAACAAGGCCCTGCAGGGACTGCAGAGGCAAAGCCTGCCCTAGATTTAGAGTAGAGAGGGAGGTTGTAGTGCTTAGAAAAGGTATGCACAGAACTCCAAGTAGCAGCTTCTAAGATTTCCTTGGTAGGAACTCCACTGAGGAAGGCTGCTGAAGTAGCAGCAGCTCTGGTAGAATGTGTCCTAATGATAATAGGAACAGGTTTGCCATGATGAGAGTAACAGAACCTGATGCAGTGGGCAATCCACTTGGAAATAGTTTGTTTAGTGATTGCTTTTCCCTGTGATGTAGCAGCATAGGCTACAAACAATTGGTCAGTTTTCCTAAAAATCTTGGTCCTGTCCAGGTAAAAGCGAAGCTGCCTGTGTATGTCCAAAGAATGTAAAAGTTTCTCTCCTTCATTTTGAGGATTAGGATGGAAAGTAGGTAAATGAATAGTCTGATTCAAGGCTACTTTAGAAACCACCTTAGGCATAAAAGTGGGGCTAGTCCTCAGGGAAACCCTGTCCTGATGAAAAATAATGAAGGGTTCCACAGCCATGAGTGCTTGCAATTCAGAAACTCTTCTGGCAGAGGTTATTGCTAAAAGAAGATCAGTTTTCCATGATAAAAACTTTAAATCTGTGGTAGCCGCAGGTTCTAAAGGAGGCAGAGTTAGCTTTTCCAAAACATAGTTGAGATCCCAAGCGAGAACTGGAGCTCTTCTAGGGGGCCTTATATTCTTTGCCCCCCTGAGATATTGCTTAAGTAACGGATGAGAAAAAATTGGAGGATCTGTATTGTAGTGTGCAGAAATAGCCGAGGCATGTATTTTGATAGATGAAAAAGATAGGCCCTTATGCAACATCTCTGTTAGGTATTGTAAAATCAGAGGAATGTTTGGAACTGTAGTATCAACACCCTGGGCCTGATTCCAGATGCAAAATCTTTTCCATTTTCCTGCATAAGATTTCGTGGTGCTGGGCCTTCTAGCTTCAGTAATTATATCCATTACCTGTTTGGTAAGGGTAGAATTGCTTATAGCCCCTGGATCCGCCAGGCTGCTAGATTCAGAGTTTTGACATGGCTGTGCAGGATCCGGCAGTCTTGTTGAGACAGTAGATGTGGAATTTGTGGTAGAATCCAGGGCGGACCCTGAACCAAGTTCATCAGGGTTGAGTACCAGAATTGTCGAGGCCAGTTGGGAGCCAGTAGAATAATTTTTGGGTTGTCCTGTTTGATCTTCAGAAGTACCCTTGGTAGAAGAGGCAATGGAGGAAAAGCATACACTGAGAGGTTTTTCCAACTGAATGAGAGGGCATCCACTTTCCATGCCCGTTCATGGTAGTTCCTTGTGCAGAATGTTTGCAGCTGGTGGTTTTGGGGGGATGCAAAGAGATCTATGTCCAGGCACCCCCATGCCTCTGTTGTCATCCTGAATATCTGAACATCCAACATCCATTCGTGTAGATCTGAGAGGTTTCTGCTTAGGCTGTCTGCCAGAGAGTTGTCTTCTTGGCAGAAATTGAGCTTGTAAATCTACCTTGTAGGCCAGTGCTGTGTTCCACAAAGTCATGGCCAGTCTGCACAGGGGGTAAGAGTGGGAGCCTCCCTGCTTGTTTATGTACCACATCACTGTAGTGTTGTCTGTCTTTATCAGTAATTGCCCCAGTAGAATAAGATCCTTGAAAGCTGTCAGAGCATTCTGTACAGCTAGCATTTCCTTCAAATTTATGTGCAGGTGCATTTGGTCCTCTGCCCAGGCACCCTGAAGACATTTCCCTTGCATGTGGGCTCCCCATGCATAGTCCGAAGCATCTGTCATTATCACTTGATTGGCTGGAGTGGGACAGAAAGGCTTTCCCTTGTTCTGGAGACAGGCCTTGGCCCACCAAAGAAATTCCCACTGGAGGCAAGGCAAAATTGTGATCACTGTTTCCAAACTGTGGCAATGCTGAGACCATACACTCTTGAGGTACCACTGTATTTTCCTCAT
>NC_056747.1:1262909156-1262921656 GCF_019279795.1 Protopterus annectens | reverse complement strand
AGCTACAATGGTTTTAACATCTTTAATTATACAGCAGAGACAATAGGGAAAGAGCATTTTAAGTTATTTGAAAGGGGATTTAAGTTTGTACCGACACACCCCGGATATATCTAATATGCTTATTGAACTCAAATTATACATAAGGAAGCTAAATGTTCAATTATTTTTTCAAGGTGACAGTGTGGAAACATGTTTTAATAAGCAATTTAAGAAAAAGAGCACATTTAATCCCACACTCCACCCTATGCTGCAACATTTTGAACAGATTTGTTCTAAAGAAATTTTTCAAGAACATTCTAAACACAAAAATAGATTTTATAATATTTCCAAAGAAGAGGCAATACTACTAAAAAACTCGAGGACATCTGATACTATTCGTTCTATGAAACCGGATAAAGGGGGTGGGGTGGTGTTGGAAGATCAGATCGATTATGTGAATGACCTTAGACTTTTGTTGCAGGACACCAATAAATATACTAGTGTGTCACTGAATGATATACATGTAGCACATAGGAGGTTACAGTTATTTTTAGAGGACAATTTATATCAAGGGGTGATTAATGAAGAATTGTACAATTTTTTGCAGAATGAATACCCTTCCATCCCGACAGTGTTCGGTATCCCTAAGGTCCACAAAGATGTTCATCACCCACCATATAGATTAATAGTAGCCGGGAACAACAGCTCGACCTACGCTATGGGGTATTTGTGGACCGTTTGGTAAAGAAAATCCTTCCTTCTTTCAGCCAGGTGATTGTAGATTCCTGAGATTTTTTGACTAGAATTAAGGATGAATATTTTGAATTGACAAAAGGTTTTTCCACAATGGATGTGGTGGACCTATTTGGTTCAATTCCTCATGAGGTTGGCCTAGAATTGTTTAATGAAGCATTAGTGCAACATTCTAATTTGCGTAATACTATGATCAATTTTGTGACAGAACTGATGGAACAAATATTGATGAATAACTTTATAATTTTTGAGAATGAATATTACAAACAAGTGCAAAGAGTTGCTATGGGGGCTAATTCTGCCCCCATTTATGCTAATTTAGTGATGGCAATGTGGGAACATAGATATGTTCTCACTTCTGTATTCTCAAAACAATGGGTTATATACATCCGATATTTGGATGATATTTTTATTGCTTGGAAAAGAGACGGACAATATGTGAATCAGTTTGTGGATTACATGAACAGTATATGTCCTTATTTCAAATTTACTCATGTATTTGGCAATGTGGTTATTGATTATTTAGATGTAACCATTAATAGAGATCTCCAGCTCAACAGATTTGCTTCCAAGGTATTCCGTAAACCTACTTATTCAAACTGTTTCCTGAGGTTTAACAGTCAACATCCTTATCACATTAAAAGGAACCTTGTTAGAGGGCAGATGATAAGGGGAGCAAGAATGTGCTCCACCTTGAACTTTTTCAAAATGGAATTGGGAAATCTAGTTGAGATGTTTAAGGCACAGGGGTACCCAGATTCACTAACCCATGAATTGGGTTTGGAGATACTTGAAGGATGGGGTACTACGTTTATCCCCCTACTGGGTACTTCAGATAACCACTTTTGGACACATACTGGGAATAGACATGAGAATGTTTTTCAGGACAGTACTATTACAAAGAATTTTAGACATTCTATGGTGACACAATTTGGCCCATTTGGTTTAAAAGTTAGGAAGATTTTAGAGAAAAATTGGACAATTCTGGGTATTAATAATGAACTTTTGGAGAAGTTAGGGCCTCATCTAACATTCACCCATAAGATGGGTAACAACATCAAACACCTCTTGGAACATCCCTTAAAAAAAGTGTCGGATAAAAGTACGAGACCATGTGGGATGTGTGCACAATGTGTCTACATACTGAGAGACCAGGTAGTAAGGGTAGGTGAACCTTTGAAAGAGATTAGATTAGCAGCGGGTAATTGTGGAAGCAAAGGGTTGGTATACATTGGCATATGTGAAGGATGTAATGGATTTTACATCGGGAAAACCGAGAGGGTTCTTAGAAGAAGGATATATGAACATCTGTACGCCATAAGAACTGCCAATGTTAACAATGCCCTGTACAAACACACATTACTTTGACCCTCATTTACTGTTTTTAGATTTGGGATTTTAGAAATAGTGGAGAAAAAAAACAGAGGGAGTAATTGGCACAATAAAATAGAGGAATGTGAACTGCGATGGCAACTGCGTTTAAATACATATGAATTACCTGGGATTAATGAACTAGCTTCTATATTAAAGCCCATTTTAGTTGCCAGAGCGGAGGTCTTATGAGACAAGATCACATTCTTCATAATTTTGTAAGAATGTTGCTTGAAATGTATTTTAGTGTAATTTCACTTTAAAAATTAATTATTTGCCTAATTACAAAGGGTATATAAAGGTGCTTAATGAGTAAGACTATGTATTTGATAAAGTCTGAATGTTGGCAGACGGAAGCGCTTATACTTGGAGTCTACTTTGTTAATAAAGACTGTTCGTTTTTGTCAATTGGATCTGAAACAATTTTTCGGAGGGTATATTGCTCCACACAGTGGATTTTTGTTTTTTGGTTTGAATACTTTTTATCCACTGACACGTTCATTTAGTTCACATTTTTTCAGTGCCATTGTTACTTTATCAGAAGTTCATAACTGCACTAAGCACAATTGCTTGGTCCCTGGATCTTGGAAAGGAGTGCAAATCTAAGATGGGGGCAAAAGATTGGCAAGAGACAGAAATGCAGTTACTAACATAGCTATTTGTATACTTTTAGCTTTCTGACACGGGAAATATAATATTTGTGGTTGCAAATGAACTAATGTTATTAACTTGTAATTTATTATTCTGTATTTAGGATTTCCTGGTTAATATACAACTATAGCCAAAGGTATAATATTGCTTTGCCTTTACTGCAATGCTACAGCATTGTTGCCCTGGCAGTGAGTGTCCCTAGTTTGGCCTTCACTACTGGTGTCTACACCCTGGCTGTGTAGTATTACTTGTTCTGTCTGTCAAGAATTAAGCAGTGTCTGGGATCTAACAACTGCTTGTTCGTGTGTGGCATCTGTTGATTTTGGCCAATTTTAGTCTGTCAAACAGTGAACTTACAGAGACACCATTGGAATCTTGAGACCAGATAATGAACCCAAGTAAGTTTTGATCTGGAATGGTCTGGAAGCCTGACAGGCCATGAGGATGTTGACTGTGCTGTGGAAATAAAATGTTATTGGAGTATAGTTCTGCTCGAAAACAGATTTGTTCTTAATCTGCTTGAACTTTAGTGTAGAACTATGATTATTGTTCAGATGAATTTCTTTTGCTTTGGCAACAGAAATGGGCACCTTATTAGACTCACCTGGACTGAAGCTAGCTAACTGCATTTTGCTATGGCTCTGAATGTAGGGCAACTGTTTACCGCCTGTTTGAATTTCTATGAGCCCATTTTAACCATGGTCAGTTTTGGAAATGATGCGTTTGATTTTTAGATATTTCATCATTTTATTTATTTTTTTAAAACTTGATCATTTAATGTTTTGTTTCCTACTTAAAACTGTTTGCGTTTAATAACATTTCACTTTTTCTGTATAATTATTTTATTCATATACTTTTTGCATTGCGGTTATTTGTGTAGTGCTTTGGACCTAGCACTGAAATAAACCCAAACTTAATTATGCCTCCTTCACCCTTTTCAGTGTCCTCCCAGTTTCCTTCTATTGCCTCTTAGCTCTGCCCTTAACCCTTACTTAACTGGAGATTAATTACAAACATTACTTGTATATGGCCTACTTCTGCCTTGTGTATAACCTACACAGTTCTGTTAATCTCTCTTCTTGATTTATTCAAACCTTGTAAACTCATTATTAGCATGCATTGCTGTATTCAACTACCCTTACATATTGTGTGCACTGTTTGCATTAACCACCTCTTTGTACTGTAAATACTGTACCACTTACTGTATTGTGTGTTACACCTGGGTTGAGCCTGAAATAGGTCCATTTGGGATCAGTGTTTTATCTAGGTTAACAAATATAAATAAATAAATGCATACATACATACATACATACATACATGCATACCTACCTACATATACCAATCAGGACTTGGAGAACCTCTAGGCACTGGACCTGTCTCAGTTTGGATGCAGCAAGGGCAGATCATGCTTACTCAAGTCTAGTGGACTTTTTTGAAAATTTCACTAAAGTAATGGGTGAAGATGCTACATACCTTGACCTGGCCATGCTTCTGATACAAATCCCCACTCAGACGTAATAGAAAACCTAAACAGACTGGGAAGAAACTCTTGTGTCACCCGCAGGATTGCCCACTGGTTCAGAGATAGGTTGCAGGAAATCAGATTATGGGAAGTTACCTCCACAAAGAGATCATTCATCAGTGGAGTCCCCCTGAGGTTCTGTGCTGGGACCTCTCCTGTTTGGCATCTACTTTCTGAAGTAAAAGCCAGTCCCAAAAGGCTCTGGCTTACTACATTTGCAGATGAATGTAAGCTAAGAGCAGTAATTGAATCCCCAAATGACTTAGCTATCCTGCAGGATGTTTTCTCCAAAATAAATAACTGGTGCTAAAATCATGGACTGAAACAAAATGCCAAAAAATGCATTATTGTACCCGTTGGGAAGTCATTTATCACATTAACATTACACCTCTAACAGTTGACCCAGTTGTTTGGAATTTTGGAACTTATGCGGACAGTGATGTAACTTTGACCACCATGTGTCCATTGTTATAAGAAAGTCCTTCTATATTCCACAGCTTATAAACAAAATGATTGTGTCTAGATCTAAAAATGTCATTGTCCCCCTTTACTCAGTTATATTTTAGGCCAATCATTGAAAATAGTGCCCCATTAGGCATGTATCTGTCCAGACATATGCAACAACTGGAATGCCCACAGAGATACTTTACCAAAAAGATACAAGGCCTAAACAACATGTCCTACATGGACCAACTCAAGGCTCTGCCACTATACTCTTTTTCCTACAGACTGCTAAGACATGTCCTGTGCCTGGTATGCAAGGCATTCACCAACCCAATACTGATGGATTTACTGCATATCAGCAAGTCCAATTGCATCAGAAATACTTAGTCTAGGGATCTAAACCTCTTCTGCAACATCAAAAGAACAGTTTGGAATAACAGGTATATCTCACAGAGGATACCACTGATCTGGAACAGACTCCCCAGCCACATAAAACAAAGTTCTTCCCCATCCATATTCAAGCACAACTTGTATCTATGGATGAGAAACAGAAAATGTACTCCGTGACTACCCCTGTACTACTAATGGACAGATGCAGCTCATAAATGCTTTTTCCCAGGTGTGCGTCCCCTCAAGTCATCTATGGTATGATCCCAGTTATTCTCGTCAGGGGTAATATATAATTATCGACCATGGGATGGGTAAGACCCATCTGTAACCAAAGGGAAACTGGCTAGGCTTAAAATGGCCCACAAGGGCAGCTATCTGACCTGTTAAGGGGGTCTCCTTGATGGGCCACAGATTCCTTCCTATCCTCCCACCTTGTGGTTAGATGGCCTCTCCATCCAGTTACTAGGGCTGGAGTTTCATGTGTGCGTGTGTGTGTGTGTGTGTGTGTGTGTGTGTGTGTGTGTGTGTGTGTGTGTGTGTGTGTGTGTGTGTGTGTGTGTGTGTGTGTGTGAGTGTGTGTGTGTGTGTGGATATATATGTATATATAGTAGAATAGCATGGTAGTTCTCACCATTTGGTAGCGTATAGGAGACTCAAAATATGTAAATAACTGTACAAATAATGTCTATAGCAGTGTTATAGAGTCCACTGTAAATAGAGTGATGTTGCTTTAAATTAAATAAGTATTCTGTTAATTTATATCTGGTTCTTTAAGAACAGTAAGATTCCTGGCTGCATTAGGCAGAGCAAGATTGTTTATATAATGTAATATGAAAAGAATTCTGAAAGAAGATGGTCTGAAGAAGCAACCTTGTGTTGTGAAAAAGCACTTACTGAACAATAAAAGGCTTTATATTTTAACCTGGCCGTTTGTCGGCTCTTTAGTGTTTATTGTTTTCTAATAGTGACAGAGTGCTGAAAGAAGCCCTGTCAGACAACATTTTCCCTTTTGTGAAAGAGGACAGCAGTGGCTGTGGGAGATCAAATCAACCTCAGTGAAGGAAGATTTGAGGAATTTGCTCCTGACAGAGGAATCCAGAGACCTACTATTGAGATGGTTAACCAGCAGTATAAGACTGAGTTAAAGGTATTTGCATGCAATTTTTTGTAAGATTGCTAGTTTCAGTACACCACTAAGAGTGATGGATCTCCCTGTGCAGATTTCACTTTTCGATTCATGGTAGGAGTACAGCATAAACAACATTTACATGCTTTGTACATGGTTGTATTGTGTTGTCATTACATTATGCAATTAACAGTGATGGGTATCTACAGTATGTGTATGTCAGCGGCTTGGGATAAACTGCATCACTAGCATGGAAGAAGGTTCTTGCTCCTGCATTCTAGAAAAATATTAAACTTTTTTTAAAAATAGCTTTTTTGGTCACTCCATACTCTCCTCCAAACCATCAAGCCCCCCATCATCTCTCAGCCCATTCATTTCTCCACTCCACAACATCCTAACATTCGGGGAGAAGGAGGGAGTGCAAGCTGAGGCTGAAGGCCACTATCCAGATGGATTTAGGGTATTTCTTAATGCTGCTGACAGAAAGGCCAGAAGGCTCAGTGTAGTGCCTGGTGCACTGGCTCTTTGCCAATGCTTTTTTCTATACACTCATGCATCTAGCTAGAGTGAAAAGCTCCTACCTGTCACTTGAGAGATACAATCCTTGGCCTATACAAGGTAGAGCTCTTGTAGCAGGTCTCTGCTGCCAACCTCCACATAGAATGGAGAGACAGTGTTTTAGGGTTAGCTGCAGCCCCTCCAGGCCAGTAATGCTATCTGAAGCTGGGTTATCTCTGGATCTGTCAGTTCCAAAAGTTCTATTCCATGGAGCCAGAAGACAGTATTAATTTTTCCATCTCATATTCAGCTACTGTTAGTGTTTTGTATTTGTTAGTGTTTTGTTTTTGTTTTTTGGTTAGTGGTACAACCATGCCTTTGACCAGCATTTGTGTACGTGCATCATAGATATTGCTTGTCTCATTATTTGCCCAGATATTTATAATTTGCAAGTGGAGAGTTAGGAAATTAAAGTCAGGCCTGCAGGACAATGCATGTTAGCACTAATAAACTTAACTTTCTGAATTAAATTGCCTGATTGCAGTCTCATGCTCCTTTCATGTGCTTTTATTTTATAGCTGTGTATATGTTGTTAGTTGTTAGCAACGTCTGTTTGTGCTTTTCTGTTAGATCAATTTTCTTAGCTGCCAACCCTTGTCCTCATTGTTTATTTACTTCTGTTGTACATTATGTTTACTTAATTGATGTCACTAATATGACTGGTAGTAACCATCGTCTGGTGTAAAATATTATCTGTGGTTCCATGGCCATGTGCTATTTCCTTAGTCTCTCCAGAAAAAAAGTGGGTCACCATAGAAGGTCAGTTGGTACAGAGGGTTAAGGTGGTAAGCTGTAGTTCCTGAGGTACAGGGTATGATTCTCTGAGTTAACTACTGTGTAACCATGAGGAAGTCATTTAAACAGACACTGCTCTCAGGTCACCCCTGAAAAGGGACTGTATGTCCAGTAGGCCTACTTGGTTAACAAAGGGGTATTATTTCGTGACTCTAAGAGAATCACCCATTCAGTTCTTCTTCTTCTTCTTTCAGCTTTTCCCGGTTAAGGGTCGCCACAGCAGATCACCGTCCACTCATGATTGGCAGTGGAGTTTTACAGTCTCGAGTTGCCAGCCCAGCGTCCAACCTTCCACAGAAGGCACACACACACACACACACACACACACACACACACACACACGCACGCACGCACGCACGCACACACACACACACACACACACACACACACACACACACACTCTCTCTCGTGCGTAGGGCCAATTTAGTGTGTCCAATCCACCTACAGCATGTCTTTGGGATGTGGGAGGAAACCGGAGCACCTGGAGGAAACCCACGTGACCACAGGGAGGACATGCAGACTCTGCACAGAAGGCACCCCAGCCGAGGATCAAACTGGAGAACCTCTTGCTGTGAGGCGGCAACGCTAACCGCTCACAGCAAGAGGTTCTCCAGTTCGATCCTTGGCTGGGGTGCCTTCTGTGCCCATCCAGTAAATTAGTAAAAAAACTCAGCCGGATTTAACAGTCATCAAAATCCATGAAAGTATTAAATAACTTTTAAGGAAATGCCTTTGTGTTTATACTAATGTTAATGCTTTGTGTGAGCTCCTCTCACTATTAAGGCATGTAAATTAAATGAAAATCCTTTTATGGTTTAAGGAAAGTAGACACGGCAGTGCCTCTTAAAATCTGCACTACATCCAGACCTGCCAAAAGGATAATTCACTGCAGAAAATACAGACACTATATTTTCTCCAAGTGTACATTACCATAGAAATGACCTACAGAACTGTTGTTCTGACACATTGAATCATGGGTTGATAAACCCAAAGCTTTTACAGTTATAGATAAAGAAGCAAGTTTAAGTATCACAGACAGAATGGAAATAAAGTTCCCACTGTAAAAGTAAACACATTGCTGCAGATCTTCTCATTAGCAAGTATTCCTTATCTATTCTCAACAGAGAAATACTCTTTCCTCTAATGAACGAGATACATACAACTTTCTAACAAATACTTTGCCTCTGGCAACATGGCATGCCAGAACTTATACAAAGCAATCCTTTTGAAATGTTATGACATGAAATAATCTGCTTTTAGACACTCGGATTAATTAGTTACGGAACTCAGTGAACTTAAATTCAGTCTTTTTTTTCAAAATATTGTACAGTTACAGAGGGCAACAATAGGGGATGAAGATCAGTGGACATTATGTTAGATTTGAACATTGTTTTTCACACATTTAAATGACAGTGTTTAAGCATCTAATAACTCTTGTTCTTTTTTACTTTTAATTGATACGTTCTTTTTCTTTTACCTGCCATTTTAAAGACCTCAGTTAAAGTAATTCATAATACTTTCTTGGAAGTGCATGCCACGCACCAACCACTGCATCTGTAATTTAATACTTCCATAGTCTGTCCTCTTTTACCATTATAAATATATATATATATATATATATATATATATATATATATATATATATATATATATATATATATATACACCTGTCGCCCTTGGGATTCCGGATACTGGCTAAGGCTCTTGCCAGCCCTATAGTGCATTTTTTAGGCAAGGTTCAAATAACAAATTCACCACCATAACAGGTACAAGCAAGCAAAATCTGAGGGTAATGCTACTCAGTGCTAGAAGTCTAAACCTCAAAATGCATTCACTTGAGAAACTCCTTAAAATGGAGAACATCG
This sequence comes from Protopterus annectens, assembly GCF_019279795.1. Taxonomy (NCBI): domain Eukaryota; kingdom Metazoa; phylum Chordata; order Ceratodontiformes; family Protopteridae; genus Protopterus; species Protopterus annectens. The sequence continues at coordinate 1,262,912,202 of NC_056747.1, read as the reverse complement.
ACATCTGTGCAGTGACAGAGACCTGGTTCAAGGGTCCAGACAGCACCCCTGCGTTACCAGGCTATAATTCATTCCACACCTTTCGGCCACCTAACCTGGACCAAAACACTAAAGATGGAGGCATGTCCATATTCATTAAGGATATCCACACCTCCAGGCTAGTTGCTCAGCATATTGCATCCAAGATTATCCAAGTGCAACTAACTTTGGGCAAGACTGCAATGGAAATTGTAACTTGCTACAGATCCCCCACCATGCCCCAGGATTCCCACTCCTCATTTCTTGATACACTGGAAAATATTAGGGCACAACCCAACACCTTAATAATGGGCGATTTCAACTACCCCACCATTAACTGGGAAAACTACTCATGTACCAACTCTTTACTCAACGTTTTCTGGAATTCATAAATTCCAATGCCTTGGACTTGACTTATCCACACCCCCACCAGGGGCAGCAATATCCTAGACCTGGTCATTACCAACATGGGTGACCAGTGTTCCACACCACAGGTCAATTCCTCGTTAGCCAGATCTGACCACAAGCTAATCAGCCTAGTCATCCACATCCCGCCCCCATTCCCCATTAGGGAAACCACCGTAAAAAATTTCTCCAAAGCCAACTTCACTCTTCTTAAGACAGAAGTGGCAAACTTCACGACACCCATGCAGACAGACAATAGAGGTACGACTGCTGAATCCTACACAAATGCACTTTATAAGCACTTATACGAGTGCATGGATCATGCTATCCCTAACAGAATGAAGATGCTATCCTCCAAAAAAAAGGAAGCCAATCTGGTGGCCCCCTGCCATAAACAAACTCTACAACAGCAGAAAGAAACTGTTGCAAAAAAGAGTAAAATTCCATGACTGCAAGAACTCCCTAGTCAGCCTCAGTAAGAAGCTGAGATCCCTCATAAAATCCTCCAAAGCTAGTTATGAAAACAAAATTGCCACTGATTTTAAAGACAACCACAAAGCATTCTATAGCTATGTCAAGAATCTCAATGGCAACACTCAGATCTGCTCTGAGTTACAGCACAATGGCACTAAATATACAGAACCAACTGATATTGCCAACATCCTGGCAGATAGGTTCAGTGCTAACTTTATTCCCCCCCCCCCTCACCCCCTAAAGCACCCATCTCTATACCGGAAGAATGCAAAGTTCCTGTAATCATAGCTGCAAAGGTAAAAAACGCACTCTCCATAGCCAAGAATAAAGCATCCATGGGACCTGACAACATCCCATGCTGCGTTCTACATGAACTACAGAATGAACTGGCACCCCACCTAAGCACCATGTTCAGTTATAGCCTCACCTCAGACTTTGTGCCCACTGAATGATGCACAGCGACGGTTATCCCACTCCACAAAGGGGGAGCCACCATGGACCCCAGGAACTACCACCCCATTAGCCTAATGAACCTGGTCTGCAAGGCCATGGAATGTATCATCATGGAACTTATAAACAAAGACATTGGTAATCTCCAAACTTTGGACCCCACCCGGTTCGGGTTTGTAAAAGGCAGATCATGTCTCCTAAACCTGATAGACTTCTTTGAAGCAGTCACCAAAGCCGTAGATGAGGTAAGGTGGTTCACACAGCCTATCTAGATCTCACCAAGGCTTTTGACACCATCTCCCACTCTGGAATTATAGATAAACTCACTAAATTAGGTATAAATCCTTATGTCACAAGATGGGTTGCCAACTGGCTCACTGACAGAACTCACACTGTGAAAGTAGCAGACTCCAAATCCGACTTCAGACCAGTGACAAGTGGAGTACCACAGGGTTCAGTCCTGGGTCTTCTTCTGTTTGGTATATACTTTTCTGAAGTACAGGCTAACACAGAAGGTCTTTGGCTAATGAAGTTCACAGATGACTGCAAACTAGGAGCCATAACTGAAACTCCTAACGATGTGGACATCCTACAAAAGGGCCTCACTAAGACAGATGCCTGGTGTCAAAGCCATGGCCTCAAGCTCAATGCCAAAAAGTGCATTGTCATCCCCTTTGGTAAAAACTCTGTACGCATGAGGTACCACATAGGTGGTAGTCTACTTAACACCGAAAGTGTGAGAAAAGACCTTGGGAAACAAGTGGACAGTAGTCTCTCGTTTGATAATCACATTGCCACAGCAGTCAGAAAATCCTTCTATGTGGCACACCTCATCACAAAAGGTTTCTCATCCAGGAAAAAAGAGGTCATTGTTCCCCTCTACTCGTCACTCATTAGACCCATTATAGAGTACAGTGCCCCTTTTGGTATGTACCTCACAAGACATTTACAACAACTGGAAAGGCCGCAGAAATACCTCACAAAGAGGATTACCGGCCTCAAACAGATGCCCTATGCAGACCGTCTCAAAAAACTCCAGCTTTACTCCATCGCATATTGTCTACTCAGAGGCAATCTCTGCCTAACATACAAAGCTATGTCAAACCCAGAGCTGTTGGACATGCTCCACTTAAAGAAATCCCAATCCCTCCTAGCTACATGCTCTAGGGACCTAAACCTTGTCACCACAATAAATAGAACATGATGGGGGGATAGATTCATGTCCCAGAGACTTCCCATACTCTGGAACAAACTACCTATCTATATCAAACAAAGCTCCTCATTAGCACTCTTCAAGAAAAATCTTGATGATTGGATGGGAAATAGGAATTCACCCTGGAGATCACCTCTGTGGCTCTGCTCGACAGGGTCACAGGAAAATAATTTTCTTGGATGGCGAAAGCCAGGGTACCTTTTTGGCTAGGCTTGTATAGGCCCTAGAGCTGATAGCCTAGTACCTACGTATGAACCTATGAACATATATACATATATATATATATATATATATATATATATATATATATATATATATGGGTTACCGTTAGAACATCGATCGTTCAAAAAATTGACACACGGAAACCCGGGACCACAACATCAACACTTCAATTCCCCGACAAGTCATAATATCAGCGGCCACATATTCGTCAACCGAAATAACTGACACCGTAAACACCGACACATTCAAATAACTAATCCCTAC